>NW_004444038.1:8898475-8968475 GCF_000243295.1 Trichechus manatus latirostris
TTTTCCATCTCTTTGAAGAATGTTGCTGGTATTTGGATCGGGATTGCATTGTATTTGTAAATTGCTTTGGGTAGTCAAGCTAAATCTTTTAATGATTCAAGTCTCTCCTTCGCACATTCATTTAGAGAACAGGAGCTTATAAAATCTCACCAGTAACACATCAGCCTGTAGCTACAACATCAGGAAGGTCATTCTCCCACAGTGGTGGATTATGGACAGGAAGTGACATGGAAAGGGTTAACACCTAGCTTTTTATTGTCGTACCCCCAGCAACTAATAAAACTGCCAGCACATTGTAGGCACTCACTCAATGGTGACGGCATAAATGAATGAATGCCATTGACTATACTTGGCCCTTTATTACATTATTGCACTTAGTCTTCACATCAACCCTAAAAGGTAGGTACTATTAATTCCAGTTTACAGATGCCTAAATTAGGCATTCTGCTGCTAACCAAAAGATTAGCAGTTCGAATCCACCAGCCACTCCTTGGAAACCCTATGGGGCAGTTCTACTCTGTCCTATAGGTTCGCTATGAGTCTGGTATCGACTTGATGACAACGGGGTAAGCCAAGCCAAAGACATTATGTGACTCAAGGTTACACAGCTAATAATTTCAGATTTCAAATTCATGTCTTTCTGACTCTATAACCATTGCCTTTACCGTGGACTTTGTAAATGTACAAGAGACTTGAGGATTAATTCTTCGATGTTATCCTCTATTATACATTTGCTGGGTTTTCTTTGTAAAGCACAGCTTGCAATTTTGAAAAACGGGAATGCCAGCTAACTTGGATTTTGAAATTCGCTGTCACAAAAAGTATATAGGGTTGAATAAGCAGAAGTTAAAATTTCTCCAATTCTTACCTCCTATAGTACAAAGGCAAGAGGCCTGCTGGTGCAGTGGTTAAGCGCTCAGCTGCTAACTGAAACGTCGGTGGTTGGAACCCACCAGCCGCTCTGAAGGAGAAAGATGTGGCAGTCTGCTTCCGTAAAGGTCACAGCCTTGGAGACCCTATGGGGAGGTTCTGCTCTGTCCTACGGGGTCACTATGAGTCAGGATCGACTCAATGGCACCAGTTTTTTGTTTATTTGTTTTGTTTGTTTTTTATCGCGTGGGGGTCAGTGGTAGTTCAGTGAGAATTCTCGCCTTCCATGCAGGAGATGTGAGTTTGTTTCCCGGCCAATGCAACTCTAGTGCAGCCACCACCCTCCTGTCAGTGGGGGCTTGTGTGCTGCTATGATGCTAAACAGATTTCAGTGGAGCTTCCAGACTAAGAAGGACTAGGAAGAAAGGCCTGGAAAGCTATTTCTGAAAATCAGCCAATGAAAACCTTATGAATCACAACAGGCCAACGCACAAGCAATCATGGGGATAGCACAGAGCCGGACAGCGTTTCATCTCCTTGTTCATGGGGTCACCACGGGTCAGGGGCTGACTAGAGAGCTGCTAACAGCAACATAATGTGTAGGCTATTTGCATCTACCCACAGTTCTTCTTTCAAGAGTAGCATTGATTGAAATGAGAAACCATTCATAATTACACACACACACACATAATTACACAACACAGTTAGTGGAAGATCATAGGGCTTTTCCACAGAGAACAAAGCCGAGAGCCCTGCTCCATCCCTCCAAAAAAACAAACCAAACCCACTGCCTTTGAGTCAATTCCGACTCATAGTGACCCTATAGGACAGAGTAGAACTGCACCCATAGAGTTTCCAAGGCTGAAATCTTTACAGAAGCAGACTTGCCACATCTGTCTCCCTCGCAGGGGCTGATGGGTTCGAACCACCAACTTTTCATTAGCAGCCGGGTGCTTAACCACTGCACTACCAAGCCTCCTTGCTCCAACCCTACCAGTCCCTAAGTAACTTAGCAAGATATATAAATCAACCCTATGCGATGTTTTCATACCTTTCATCAGCATTGTCCATGATTTTACACGTGATGAAAAGGATTGTAACGGTTAATAGTTCGTTACTATCAAGGACACAGCTTGTAAGTAAATTGAAATAGGCTGAACAAGTAACTCCCAGCCTTTCTTCCTGGGTGCAGGGCTGTGCATGTGCTGAGCAAACACGGTGGGTCTGCGCGCCTCAGGGCAGCCTACAATGCCTGCGTATGAAAACACAGACCAGTTTTCTAAACGTTTTTCACTTCATCAAGGGCATGGCTACATAAATCTGAAAACTTAGGATTTTACATGCACCAGTGGGTACAAGTATATTGTCAATACGGTTTCTGATAAAATGTAACCTCTATTTGCTTTAGATGTCTCAGAATAAAATTATTGAGTCATTTTTTAATCACTTTAAAACATCAGAGAATTAGCTTGGAACACGTGGGAAGACCTTGGTGAAAAAAGGAAATCCTACGAAGTGTAAAGAAATTTTGAGCTAAAATTAGTGAGATTATTAACATTCGAAAATTATGAACTCAGCAGGAGCACTAAAACATTTTCATTTTTAAGAGCATTCTATCAGAAACACACTCTGAAAACGTGCAGAACTCAAGAACAGCACAACGAGTAGAATTCAAATTTAATGAAGGCGTTCATGCCCTAAGGAGATTTTCTCGCCTTTTTCTATTGTTTTTCTTTCTTGCTAATAAGTATGAAGTTTAATTTTTACTATTCCAAAAGTCTTACAGAGCTGCACACTTCTGTAATAATCTTAAATTGTCTGTGTGATACCCTGTCTGTTTATAGGTATGCTTGTCTACATGAGTAGGTTTGTATTTACAATAGAATAATAATTTAATTCAAGGAGTTGTGTCTTCAACTCTAACAAATAGTTTTTAGTTGTTGTAGGTTGTTTTGTGTTTTGTTTTTTTGTTTGTTTGTTTGTTAGGTTGGTTGGTTGGTTGGTTTTTTATTTTAGGTTGTCGGTGTCAAGGATCCCATTGTTTCAAGGAGTCAGTGTTCATGTGGGCAACTTTTAGCTTTTTCTCTAAAAGAAATCAAGATGAGCATGTGGATAACTAACAGTCGTGAACTATCTACTTAGCTGGTATCAGGAAATGGCCCGAGGACCAGGGATCAGTTCTAGAAACCCAGGGCCTAGGGAAAGAAAGAATAAGAAAAGATTCCCTTTTCCATATAGTCAATTCTTTACAGCTTAAGTAATCTCACAGAGCATCAGTTCTACATATCAAGAATGGATTTCTGTATCTGATTTTTTTTTTAATGTCAACCGCTTCTACTCTGCTAACTTTTATGAAATATTACTTTAAGCTTTCATTAAAATTAGTTTTAGCTTCACATACAACCCTATCCAATAAGCACACTCTAGCTGACATTCTTGGTAACCAATCTAAGATTACAAATAAGCTATGAATTATCCTGATGATTATTCTATGGCATGACAAAATACAGTATATTTTAAACATTCTTTCCTGAGCTGGAGATCAGGGAAATTGAAGTTGGTTCCCAATTAACTTAAATTTTTCACCAATATCAAAGAAGTAAAATAATACTTGCAACCAAATTAGGTTTGTGTGGCCATAGCTCAATAGTTTAAGAGCAACAGTACTTAAATGTTGAGGTCGCTATGCCACAGTACACGCTTGAAAAATATGGAGGACCACAAGAGTTTTTGTTTATGTGAGGTATATCTATAAATATTTACCATATTAAAAATTAAAACGGATATTTTAAAAAATATTTATTACTTCATTTAAAATAACAATAAGTCACTATTTATTAATCTATTTTTATTTTAAAAATAACTGTATTTTCTAGGAAAAAAAGATATTTAATGAGAAGACCAGTATTATCTTAAGTCTGGCTTAATAGAAGACAGTTGAATTCTCATATCTGCTTCTATATTCAATCTGTTGCTGTATCTTGTTTTGGTTGAAGTATATGAAGAAAATAGGGCCTTACACAGATAACCTGTTAAAAAACCCCATTGCCATCAAGTCGATTCTGATTCATAGTGACTCTGTAGTAGAACTGTCCCATAGTTTCCAAAGAGAAATCCAGCTGGTGGATTTAAACTGCTGACCTTTTGGTTAGCAGCCGAGCTCTTTACCACTACACCACCAGGGCTCCTTAAACAGACAGGTAACTGGAAAATGGAAGAGTGTTTCAATAGCCACTTTAATAATGGTGGATATTCCTCTCTGATACTGCAGTTAGTATCTTAAAGGTTAAATGCAGTGTGGAATTTGAAAACCTATCAGGGAACATTTTGCAGTCTCTTGTATTTAAATTCATTATTCTTCCTACACTTTGAATGACTCTTTTACCCATCTATGATTTTGTAACATCACCCATTAGTCATTTGGAAAATATTGGTTCACTGAGTTACTCAGCTGACACGTTTCATTATACAGTACCTAGAAATTACATTAATTAATATCACCATCAATCTCATCAGAAAAGTCTTTAAGTGTTGGGAGGCTGTTAAGCTCACAGTGACAGATGCAAGTTTTCCAAAGTTCTAATTTTTCACTTGAAAAAATCCAATTTTATCAAACATTGCCAGTTGCTTTCCTTGAAGTGACAGGCTACTTCTTTCCTTTTTGAGAAAATGTCTGCCAAACATTCAAGTGTCAGTATCCATAATCTGTCTCTCAGGTGTTCTTTCAAGTAAAGACGGTGTTCCAAGAGCGAAAGGTGGTTAGTTTAGCTTGCAACTCAAACATTCGCTGAAGTGCTTTTCTTGAGACAAGATGTAGGTCAGTGTATGCATTCCCCATTTCAACCCAGGGTATCAAAGAGACATCTGCTCAAGGGTCAAGAATAATAAAACTAATAGTTTTTACTGCATCATCAAGACCATTCTGAAGTAAAACTGGCATTTAAAAAAATTATTTTTGGTTGTGAACATGTGGCAATGAAGAATACTATGACTACTAATAATAATTTGCTGCCCCTGCCCTGCTTTAGCTAAGGCACCAGCAGTTTGCCCACCATTACTTCCACACCATCAGGGCAAACGTCCACACAGTTAAAAGGGCAAACAGTGTCTCAGCATTATTCTGAAAATCGTTTTCATCTTGGGACTCCCTGTAAAGATTGTAGGGTCTCCCAGGTGCCTGGGTATCACATTTTCAGAACTGCTGAGTTAGATAATGGGTAAGGGTAAAAAATAAAATAAAAGCAGTTGCTTTACTGAAAAGCCCTCACAACTCCAGGAAAAAAGAAAAATAACTTTTAAGAACAGGCCTTAATGAGGGTGGGGGTGATATCTTTAGCTACTGAAATGGCTAAAATGTGTTATAAAGAGAAGAACATATACTTTTGAGGTCTTTGCCTCAAACGAGCTAGCATATGAACTCATCAAGGGCTAAATAGCATCTGCAAGTTGAGAGACTGTATCTACCAAATGACAAGTAGAGAGGAATGAGAAGCTGACACTGCTGTGCTTCAGCTTTGGGAGAAGTAAGGTGGTTACAGGACTTTTCTAGAAAATGGCTGGACGGGCACCTGCTACTTTCAATGCCGTTGGCTTCACTGGGGATATCGTAGGGAAATGTGGATAAATCATACATTCTGTAATTGATTAAAACCATCGTTCGATTTTTAAAAACACGAGGAATGTAACAGACATCCTATTGAAAACAAAATAGTAAAATGCTGATAAAGTAATAAAAATGTCTTATTACTAAAATGAGTAAAATATATAAAATGTCAGTATGCAGGCAATCCACATTTCAGACCATGAATCCATTTTTTTAAAAGCAAACAAAGACCATAAAAGCTAACAATGGCTAGAGCTGCGATTAATCTTTAGAATTCAATTTATGCCTTGGCACTTTACTGTGTTTTTGGTGAGCACAGGTTTCTGAAAGCTTTTTGGCTTCCGTTCAGGCAAAAGCAAAACAAGGCTGAAAATGTACAGTATTATGAGACTTTCAGATTCATGCCAAAGACAACGACTCTCAGCTCATTTGTTTTAAAGGTTGTGCATCTGATTATAAGTGTATTTAACAAGCTTTTTTTGGAAGAGAGTAGTGTAGGTCTAAAAATGGAAAGTAAATGCATTACTAACGTGTATTGATATTTTCAAAAATATTGATATTTCATAACTGGTTTATACAGAAAATACATTATGAAGTATTTGCAAGGTGTTTTTAAGTCTTGTTTGGACCAGTTGTTGATCGCTCTATTACTGTTTAATAAGCCATTAAGGAAACTACATAACTGCAATACAATTATTTATTAAACCTTTTACAGTAAAATGAGCACTTAGAGAGAGGGAGCTGTCTCACTTTTATCTTAACCGATAATTATAATGTATTTACTGTGTGTTTTTTTATGTCACTGGTGCATGGTAAATTGTATGTATGGTGATTTCACATTTTATCCATAAGGGTGGTTATTTTATAAATGTGCTAAATTTAATTAGACTATATGTAGCCAAGAAAACGCAGCAACCAACACAAAGCTCCACCCACGTGGCCATTTGTTGCCCTGCCTTGATTCAGAGCTGTTACTCCAGAATAAAACCCATTGCCGTCTAGTCGATTCCGACTCATAGTGACCCTGTAGACACAGTAGAACTGCCCCGTAGGGTTTCCAAATATCAGCTGGTGGATTCAAACTACTGACCTTTTGGCTAACAGCTTGGTAAAGTAGAGGGTCAGAGAAAAAGAGGAAGACTCTCAACGAGATGGATTGACACAGTGGCTGCAACAATGGACTCAAACATAGCAATGATCATGAGAATGGCGCAGGACCAGGCAGTGTTTTGTTCTGTTGTACATAGGGTCGCTAGGAGTCGGAACCGACTTGATGGCACCTAACAACAACAACTCCAGAATAGACAGAGAGCTGTATCATGTTAGCCAGGATTGGGTGGCAGGTTCGAGATAATCAAGACTTGTTCTGAGAAATTGCTGGTGAGAAAAACCCACATACCTGCTGCCATAGGAGCTAAAAGCCCAGCTGAGTAGTAACCCTACGGTGTTGGAACAGGCTGCAGAAGCTCAATTACCACCACTGCTTCCCACCATTGCTAGCCCCCACTTTTCCGCATGATATTTTTCTTCTTTCTCCCTCCTGCTATTCCAGTAAGATGAACTAAAGTTTCTCCTTGGACGGTGGCAGAACAAATTGATAACGCTCAAGGACTAGGATTAACTCATCTGCAACGTGACAATTGTGACTAATGGTGCCAGATAAGCTTCAAGGATTGCCAGTAAGAAGTTAGATCATCTGGGACGTGCAGAATGTGACCACCGCAAACAGAAACTATAATCCTGTCCGTATAAAACTTTCGGCCAGTCTCCAGTCAGGGAGACAGGTCTTTTGGAGAAGCTCATTCCCCTCTGTCTCCTGTATATTGATATACAATAAAACCCTCTTCTGCTCACCTCACCCCTGCCTCAGAGTTGGCTTCTGCAGTAGGCAGCTCAAATCCACCATTTGTGGTACATTTGTGTGTGTACCAGCAGTGCCAGCTGTGTACACGTGTGGGACAACAGGTCTACTGGGTGATGGGTAGCTCCTGCTGTCTATCTACCCAGTGTTCTCAATGAACACGTTCAAGTGGTCTCTCCTGGTGTCGTATGTCTAGGAAGCGCGTCTAGGTAAACAGTCATGTACGTATTTCATAATCTGTGTGGTGTAAATGGAGTCCCTGGATGGTGCGAACAGTTGAGTGCTCGACTGCAATCAGAAAGGTTGGCATTTTGAACTCCCCCAGAAACACCTTGAAAGAAAGGCCTGGTGATCTATTTCTGAAAGGTCACATCCTTGAAAACCCTGTGGAGCACAGTTCTACTCTGCACACATGGAGTTACCATGAGTCAGAATCGACTGGGCAGCAACTGGTTTGGTTTGGTTTTGGTGGCGTGAATAAACAGTATAATTTAAGAAAGATAGAGAGGAAAAATGAAAATTATAAGCAGAAAAAATTAGGAGAACCTCCAAAGTCCATGGATAGAATACCTTTAGTATATCTAAAGATTTAAGGTTTAAACCAAAAAAAAAAAAAAAAAAAACCACACCCATTGCCATTGATTCTGACTCATAGTGACCCTATAGGAGAGAGTAGAACTGCCCCATAGGATTTCCAAGGAGCAGCTGGTGGATTCGAACTGCTGACCTTTTGGTTATCAGCTGATCTCTTAACCACTGTGCCACTCGGGCTCCAAGGCACCCTTAAAAACTATGTAAACGCAAGATGAATGATTCATCATACGCGTTAGTATAGTTAGGAGGAGACAAAGCAACCTGGATTTGAACCTCAGCTCTGCCACTTCCTAGCTGTGTGATCTTGGTTGGGCAAATTACTTAATCTCTCTGAGCCTTTGTTTCCTTATCTGTAAAGTGAGGATAGTGATAACATCTCCCTCACAGGATTCTTGTGAGGATGAATTGAAGCGCTCCACGAAGAGAGCTCAACACTGTGCCCAGTAGTTACTAAGTTCTCAATAAACGGCAGTCATGGTTGCTGCCTCCGGAAAGCATAACGTATGAATTCTAACTTCCTTTTGTCATCACTGTCCTGCAAAATTCTGCTTTGGCAAGTAGGGGGCGCTGGTGTCTCGGTTCCCAGTGGAGAAGCAGGTAGGGGAAGGGGCCTGTGGACACTGGTTCACCTATCAGCCCACTGACTAGTCACTGCTCTCTTCTCGGCATGGCATGTCAGCAGATGCCTGAGGACACCAAACAGGTCAACGGCAAAGTCCTACAGCGTGGTTCCCGACTTCCTTCATCATGATGACGAGGCCAGAGCAGAGGAAGAGGACTATGACCTAGCACATAATTCCCCAAGGATCATCATATTTTGGTCTTTAACAAAATTCCTTCATATTCCCAACTATGCAGTCAGTACTCAGAATTTCCCAATTGTCTCATACATTTCTTTTTTTTTTTTTTTCCAACTGGTTTGTTCAAATCAAAATCCACATAAGGTCTATATATGGCATCTGGCTGATGTTCTCTTCAGTCTCTTTTAGTTTATAACAGTACTTCCTACCTCTTTACTTTCTTGTCACTTACTTGTTGAAGAAGCAAAGTCATTTTTCCTATAAAAATTCTCTTATTCTAGATTTTGCTGATTTGCAAAGGACATATTCCCCTGCTCCCTGAATTTTCTGTAAATTAGTAATTTTTCTAGAACAAGGCTGTCAAATAGAACTTTCTGCAGTGATGGGAGTCTTCTGTAATCAGGAGTGTCTGGCGTGGTAGCCATCAGCCACGTGTGGCTATTAAGCACTTGAAATGTGACGAGTTTTGTCTGAGGAACTACATTTTTTAATTTAATTTATTAAATTTTAAATAATACTATATAAGCAGTTCTAGAGACTTGGTCGGATTCATGTTTGATTTTTCTTGTCTTTCTTTTTCTTTTTTTATCCAAGGAACATTTTGATGGACTATTTCCTCAAGTGGAAATAGGTCTGCCACACACACACCACCAATCCCCCATGATGATACTGATGATGGCGCTAAGGAGTTAGGTTTGTAGAGCGCCCCCTATGTGAGAGGCACGTGCATTGTCTCTGTCTGTGTGCGTTATCTCAGCTAAGAGCCAAGCACCTCTGTCGGGTGTATATTAGCATCATCTCTAGTTCACAGAGTGAGCAGCCGAGGCATGAGAGGTTAGCAAGCCCACTAGGTCACACAGCCAGTAAGTACTGAAATCGGCGTCCAAACCAAGGTAGTCCAGCTCAGAATGCCACACTCTTAGCCTCTGTGCTAGACTGCCTGGTTTGAGCTGGTTTCTTCCCAAAACGTTTATTTTCTATGGCGCGTAGACAAAACCATTGTCTTCTTGTCATGTCCTTATGTCACATCGGTCTCCTAACGGCCCTTAAACTCAGGAATATATAAATGTCTTAAACTCCCTTTTCTGTGTTTCTCGACACATCTACCCATTTCCCTGCCTGCTGTTTAGACGATTCTGAAATACGTTAATATGGACACCATTGTCATCAGCCATCTGTTCTACTAAAAAGGAAATCAACTCCTCAAGGTTTTCGTTTTTTATAGGCACAAACGGATTGAGTTTAGTCTCTTTTCCAGTCATTTCGCTTTGTTTTAAATGAGTGAACTTACCGTAATGAAAAGCATTAGCTAGCACTGTGTGCCATTGAGGGTGGATGCTGGACGGTTGTCACTGGTCCCCTGTTGGGTAACATATTGCTTTGCAGCCTTGGCTGAGTCCGTGTGGGGCCTTAGCAATCAGACGGGGGCCGCGTGTGAAGGCTCACAACCTTCTCCTCAGTGACTTGACGCCTGGTGCAACGCGCGAAGTGGTTCAACATTACCCTTCAGCTCCCACTCGTGTGCGTTCAGAACTAGGCCATGCTTTCCATGGGAGAGAAGTGCAGTGGCAATGCAGAGGGATGGAAAGGGAGCTGGCTTTGCCATCCGTCAGAAATGAGTTCACATCCGGGCCCCACCGGGTTGTAACTGTGTGGCCGTGGGCTCGTCAGTCATTATTCCTGAGCCTCGGTTTTCTCATCTGTAAAAGGCAGATAGAGTACTACATTGCGATATTGCTAATGGCTGCAGTGTTTATAAGGACGGACATCCTATATGGACGCTACCTGCAGGTGGAAAAGAATGATCTGAGTAGTTCAGTGGAAGAAAAATGTTACTGAAGCAAACACGAAGCCCTCATCAAAGAAAAATGCCCCGTCCTCCTAGGAAACACACGTCCACGGCACAGCAGTGACACTGGCTCAGGGTCATAACACCTTGACCTCAGGAACGTGAGGTCAGCATGTTTGTGCGCACCTGACCACCAGCAGGTGTCCTGTGCTGGGAGGAGCAGGCCAAAGGTGTGCAAATCGACGGGGCGTCCCTGGGTTAGAATATGACTTAGGCCTGAAGCAGCAGGGTCTGTGAAGGAAAATCCGATTCGCGCTTCCCCTAACCTCCTGCCTGCCCATCAACCTTGTTTTTCCACGGTCACTGGGTCCTGGAACCTGCCAGCTCAGCCCTGCCGAATCCTTCATCACCCTGCATGAGGCTAGCAGTGCAGCGACAGGTCAAGTTCGCCAGCCTGGACTGGTCTTTCTGCTACCTAGGTGGGTCCTGGAGTCCCTGGGTAGTACAGAGGGTTAACACACTCGACTGCTAACCAAAAGGTTGGAGGTACCTCCGAAGAAAGACCTGGCAATCTGCTTCTGAGAAATCAGCCATTGACAACCCTACAGAGCACAGTTCTATTCTGACGCACATGGAGTTACCGTGAGTCAGAATCTACTTGGCGGCAACTGGAAAAAAAAAAAGGTGGTTCCCATGGGGACCAGCCACACTACAGCCTGTCCCTAATGCCTGGGGTCTGCCCCAAACCTGATTTGCACTCCAGCGTCCCTGCGGGGACTGGACCACTGCCCTGGGTCTTCGTGTGATCATCCAGAACCCTGAAAACCCGCCTCCCTTTGTCAGCCCCTCCACCCAGGTGCTGGACCCTGTCCCAAGCCCCCAGCTGCGAGCGAGCCCTCAGCCAAAGGGACAGACCACCTACAAACACAGGCTGCCACCCGGCTGCCTCAGCTCACCAGCTCCAAGGAAGCTGGCACAGCCTGGTCGATTCCTGGGCCCTGAGGTGGAAGCCTAGACTAGGTCCACCCCCCCCCCCCCACCTGGCCAGCGTTTCCCCGGACCATAGCCTCTCCCTTTCCCACCATCTCCTTCACATTATCCGTTATGCGAACATTTCTTCTCTCTCCTTCGTCTTTTTTCTCCCTTTCATTTTTCTTTTCTTTTCTCGGAGCCCTGGTGGTGCAGTGGTTAAGAGAGCAGCTGCTAACCAAAAGGTCAGCAGTTCGAACCCACCAGCCGCTCCTTGGAAACCTTATGGGGCGGTTCTACTCTGTCCCATAGGGTCGCTATGAGTCGGCATCAACTCCACGGCAACGGGTTTGGTGTTTTTGGTTGTTGTTGTCTTTTTTTATTCTGCTTCTGCATGTACTTCTTTTTAAACACACTTGGCCTTCAAGAATATTGTAAACTCTCAGACAGCAGTTTAGACAATGTCTACTTTTTAGGCATAAATAGACTATATCTTATTTTTCTCCAGCAGCCCATAAAAGAGATGCCTAACAAATTCTTGTTATTGATATCTGCTTACCTAGTCAGGAAAGGCCTGACGTCTCCTGGCACCACTGGCCTTGCCGAGTAGCCAGGAAGGCTTGGGTTCGGACAGGCAGCTGCTCCCTGCTCATTGTTCCCCAGGCACAAGGGATCAGGCACAAGGGATCAGGCTGTGGAATGCACCACCCCGGGAGAGCGCTCTGAAGGGAGGCAGCCCGGTCCTCTCCTCCCAGTGCCCCCACCTCCCTCTCAGCCTGTCCTAACACGTGACTCCCCATTCACCGCCCCGGCACCCCCCATGCACCTTGCTCCTTTGCTGGTGATGTGCCAACAGGCTGGCCCAAGCTGCTCTCCTCTCCCGGTCTCCACTCTAAGACGAGGAAGCCAAGTGCTAGAAGCAATTCAAGTAACGCTTTTATGTCCAAACAGCGCTTTGGAAAGGGGGAGCATCAACCTATTTGCAGAAAAGCTTCCTTTCTTGAGCCTGCGGCATGTGCTCCTTGACTGCCAGGCAGTCTTGAAGGATGCAGGAGAGTGGGCAGGACGTTCTCAGCAAACAGTGAAAAAATGCCACGTCTGAAAGACTCACGTCTATTGCACATTTATAGTTTTACCAGGCAGGCGGAACCCTGCTGGAACCAGGCCACAGGACCGGATTGAAACTCCGACCTTTTAAAGAAGGATAATTTCTGTACTTTTAATTCTTCCCCTGACAAGAGTGTTTGACCTAAATTAACTTAGCTTCTAATCATTTCTGTGTAGGGGTGCATTAGTGATTCCAGAAGTATAACCTTTTTAAAATTCTGTGCCTTCCAAATTTAATTTCCTCGGATTTGGGCTCGGAAGATTCCTGAGCTGAGCTTTGGTGGAGTTGACTCCAGACATGGGGTGTATTCTGCCCTCGTGGGGGGAGGGTTAAACGCCTCCTCCTTACCTTCACTGATGACCGCCACACTCGTCCGTCCGTGTGTCCGTCCGTGTAGGGGAGACTCATTCTTCCCCCGCCCCCTCCCCCGAGTTCAGACCCTGAGTTCTGGCAGCGTGCCCCGGACTTCAGCGGACATGGTTATCACCCAGAGACGGGGGCCTCTTGGAAGACTCACCACTGTACATCAAAATGTTTTCCTTTACAAGGTCCCACCCTGCCAAAAAGAGCAGCTACACCATTTAGACAGGTGAGGGTGTAGGGAAACGTCTGAGACATTTCCTCGGAATAAAAGACAAAGTGGTTTTAAAAAGAGCCTTGAAAGTCAGGGGTAATAATACTTCAAAGCGCTCTGGTTGCACAGCGGTTAAGCACTCGGCTGCTAAGGAAAAGGTCAGTGGTTCAAACCCACCAGCGGCTCCAAGGGAGGAAAACCTGGCGATCCTCTCCCTTAAAGATTAAACCAAAAAATCCATTGCTGTGGAGTCAATTCCAACTCACGATGGCCTGGAAAGGTTACAGCCGAGGAAACTCTATGGGGTGGGTCTACTCTGTCATATAAGGTCACTATGAGTTGGAATGAAATCGTTGGCACAGAACAACAACAGTAATTCCTTCTATTTATATAGGATCTGTGTTTACAGAGTCTGCGTGCTTTCCAACTCAGCTTCTCAGCCTCTTTGTGAAGTTTAAGTAGAAAGCCTTCTCCATTCCGAAGATGTTGCACCAAGACTGCTATACATCTCCAGAAGCCTGTTTGTGCACCGAATAGAGGAACGGAGAGAAAGGGGCTTCTCTGACTCATTTAAGTAGTTCATTTCCCCGAGAAGCAGAGTTGTTGCTATTTCCTAAATTATCTACCCAATTGCTCTGTTTTCCACTTTATTGTACTCTCTTGTATACACCGGAAACTTCAACCCTGCTGCCCCCAAAAACAATCATCTTACTGAAAAACTCTTAGATCTATAGCCTGATTTTCTACACCCGGATGCCCTAATTTAAAAAAAAAAAAATTCAAAGATTGTTAGGGAAGAAAGAAGTTTTAAATTTTTATTAACTGTAAGAATATAAAGGAGCCTTGGTGGCGCAGTGGTTAAAGCAATTGACTGCTAACCAAAAGGTCGGCGATTTAAAACCACCAGTGGCTCCGCGGGAGAAAGACGTGGCAGTCTGCTTCCGTAGAGACTCACAGCCTTGGAAACCCTGTGGGGTCGCCATGAGTCGGAATGGACTCCATGGCGGTGGGGGGTAAGTATACGCAAACCAAACAGACCAGCCGCCGTCCAGCTGATTCCAACTCACGGCAACCCGATGTGCTTTAGAGGAGACCTATGCTCCGCGAGGTTTTCAATGGCTTATTTTTCAGTAGAGAAAAGGTAGATTACCAGGCCTTCCTTCCCAGGTGCCTCTGAGTGGATTTGAACTGCCACCGTTTTGGTTAGTAGCTGACCCCACCTGTAAGCGAAACACCTGCATTTAAGCATTCTAATCCTATTGGGAATCTGTTTGTCTTGGTGACTGACGTAAACTGGGAGAAGCACTTCTGTAACAACTGTTTAATACAACAGACATTTGAACGTCGGGTAGTGTGTTAGGCTTTAGGAACGCCCAGCTTAATACGTAAGGTATTTCCTCTCTGTAGGTGCTCACCACCTAGTAGTGTGGATTGGTTTCCTGGAGCTGCCATAAGAAAATATCACAAACTGGGTGGCTTATAAAAACAGAAATACACAGTCTCACAGTTCTTGAGGCTGGAAGTTCAAATCACGCTCTCTCTGTCTGCTCTAGGGGAAGGTCCTTCCTTCTCTCTGCCAGCTTCTGGTAGCCCCAGGCCTTCCTTGGCTTCCCTTGGCTTGTACATGTATCTTCACATGGCCTTTTTTATTCTCTCTGCATCTTTTCTCCTCTTTAACTGACCACCATTCAGAAGGGATTAGGATCCATCCCACTCCGGTATGACCTCATGTTAACCTAACTGATAACATCTTCAAAGACCTTATTTCCAAACAAGGTCAGGTTAACAGGTACCAGGGATTAGGACTTCAACATACAGTTTTGGAGGACACAATTCAATCTATAACAGGAGTAACAAACAGATACCTACCCAGCTCACCATCATACACGTGAGGAGCTCCACCCAGCAGCATGTACAAGATGCCTCAGATGTCTTTTCCTTGTAGATCACGCGAATCCCCAGAATCCGTATGAACTTCCCCTCTGTATAAATAAGGAATAAGGCACAATGCTTATGCCAACTAGACACAAAAGTGTATAATGGCTCACACAAAATGAGAATTTATTTCTCAGTCAGTCAGTAGTCCTGGGAGAATGTTCTGGGTTGTTAGACGGCTCTCCTTCCCCCAGTGATTCTGAAGCCTAGGGTCCTTCTACCTTATGGCCGTGCCCTAGAGCCTCCTAGTCACCGTTTCCTACATTCAGGGGAAAGACAGCATGGAAAACAAACATCTGCTTCTAAAAGCCTTGGCTTGGGAGTGACAGATACCACCTCCCCTCACATTCCTTGTGTGAGAATTAGTATTGGTTTCACCTAAATTCAAGCTGGGCGGGAAACTTTGTTCCTGGCTAAGAAGATGTTCCCTGCAGCAAGACCATCTCTGCCATACCCTGATTCCCCTGCCCCTACCATGAACGCCTTAGACCCCAGGGTGCTGCCTGGTCCCTGCCTTGCTGAGGTGAATCTGACGTCTGCTGAGGGCTAACTCCTGCTAGCATCTTAGGCTTAATCTGAACCTTTTCTGCTTCATTAAGAAGAAAAACGTCTTAGACCTACACCTGTCAATTCTCACACACCCACTTCTACTCTCCACCACTTTAGGGTTTCAACAACTGGTGAAGAATTCAAGTGGTTACCCTGAAAATCCAGATGAATCGCTGTGATACGAGCATTGTGAGACAGGGATTCATTTAAGATTCTCTGCAGGAACTGAATAATAAAGATTTTTATCAGTGTGGATTGAAATACAACCTAAGAAAACTATTCTTAATGAAAAAATAAGCTAAAATAAAAATATCAATGATATAGTCAGAGATTCAGAAAGAGGATTTAAAATGTCAATTTGTCAAACAACAGTTTTGTTGAGTACTTTCATATGTATCTGTATCTACGTATCTATCTTTCTATAAATCTATATCCATGCATCTCTATATCTAGGCAAAATCTGTTATTCAATAAGGTGCTTACTATAGCCATATTCAACATATATAGAAATAAACACAACACAGTAATTTAAAAAATTAAATGAGACACACTTATCAGAATAGCTAACATAAAAAATAGTAATAACACCCAATGCTGGTGAGGACGTGAAGAAATCTGATCACTCACACATTGCTGGTGGGAATGTAAAATGGTATAGCCACTCTGGAAAACTGTTTGGTGATTTCTTTCAAAACTGAAATTAGATTTATCATATGACCCAGAAAATGCACTCTTAGGCATTTATCTCAGAGAAATAAAAACTTATATTCGCATAGGAACTTCAACACAAATGTTCATAGCAGCTCTGTTTGCAATAGGCAAAAACTAGAAAGTACCCAAGCGTCCTTCAGTGAGTGAATATGGTTAAACGCACTGTGCTACATCCATTCCATAGAATACTACCTATTGCCGTCGAGTTGATTCTGACTCAGAGCGACCCTATAGGGCAGAGTAGAACTGCCCCATAGGGTTTCCAAGGAGCAGCTGGTGGATTCCAACTGCTGACCTTTTGGTTAGCAGCCAAGCTCTTAACCACTGCGCCACCAGAGCTCCACGGAATACTACTCGGCAATAAAAAGGGGTAAACTATTGACACATGCAACAACAGCTTGGATGAAATTCAAAGGAATGATGCTAATTTTAAAAAAGTCAATCTCTAAAGGTTACATACTGTATGATTCCATTTATATAATGTTCTTGAAATAGCAAAATTAGAGAAAACAGATTAGTGGTTTCCCTGAGTTAGGGATGGGGGTGGAGAAGGGAAGGTGAGTGTGGGATAAAGGAGACGCATGGATACCAAGTTATGTATCTTGATTGTAGTCATAGTTTAACAAAGAAACACATGGTAAAATTCCATAGAACTACACACACACATTGAAGGGCATGTATAACTGGAGAAACCTGAGTAAGTTCTGTGGGCTTCACCACCATCAATTTCCTAGCATCAATATTGTTCTATAGTTATTGTCATGGATTGAACTGTTTCCCCCCCAAATATCTGTCAACTTGGCTAGGTCATGATTCCCAGTATTGTGTGACTGTCCACCATTTTGTCATCTGATGTGATTTTCCTATGTGTTGTAAATCCTATCTCTATGATGTTAATGAGATGGGATTATCAGCGGTTATGTTAATGAGACAGGACTCATTCTACAAGATTGGATTGTGTCTTGAGCCAATCTCTTTTGAGATATGAAAGAGAAGCAAGCAGAGAGACAGGGGAGCCTCATACCACCAAGAAAGTAATGCCAGGAGCAGAGCGCGTCATTTGGTTCCTGCTCTGAAAAGCTCCTAGACCTGGGAAGATTGGTGACAAGACCTTCCCCCAGAGCCAACAGAGAGAGAAAGCCTTTCCCTGGAGCTGGCACCCTGAATTCAGACTTGGAGCCTCCTAGAATGGGAGAGAATAAAGTTTTCTTTGTTAAAGCCATCCACTTGTGGTTGTTATAGCAGCACTAGATGACTAAGACAGGCAAGGAGTCCCTGAGTGGTGCAAATAGTTAATGTGCTCGGCTGCTAACCAAAAGGCTAGAGGTTTGAGTCCACCCAGAGTTACCTCGGAAGGAAGGCCTGGTGCTCTATTTCCAAAAAAATCAGCCACTGAAAACCCTATGGAACACATTTCTGCTCTGACACACATGGAGTCACCATGAGTCAGAATCAACTCGACGGCAACTGGTTTTGTACTGGATAGTTATGCAAGGAACCTCCCGATACATTTCTTAGCAAATTCTTCTTAGATCAAAATAAAACATTAAAAAAAAGTAAATGAAGATGGAGAGAAGGATCTGCCAGGAGGTAAAGTATGAGTGGAGTTCATCCGAGTAAACTACCTTTTTGTTTTACTTTTTATTGAGGTAAAACGTTCATCCAGTAAAGTTTGTAACGCTCGCTAATTTAGGTGTACCACACTGAGTTTCTACCTAGGATTACACCCAGCGCTTCAAAGGGTCCCTCTTGCCCCTTTCCTCTCGTTGTCACTCTCCTCTTAGTAACCACTACTTTGACTTCTGCCGATAATGACGAGTTCTACCTGATTCTGACCTTCATATGGGTGGAATCATGTATGTACTCATCCATGCCTGGCTTCCTTTACATGTTGAGATCCATCCATGTAGTTGCACGTATTAATAGTTCATTCTTTCTGGTTCCTGAGAAGTATTCCGTTGTAAAGACACACCACGGCTTATTTAGCCATTCTCCTGTCAATGGCCGTTTGGATTATTTCCTTTGTTGGTACCCACATACATAACTGGGTTGGATGCATAACTGGGAGTGGGAATGCTGGGTTAGAGGGTAGGCTTATCTTTAACTTTAGTAAATACCACCAAACAGGTTCTCAAGGTGATTGTGCTAATTTCTACCAGGAATTTGTGTGTGTGTGTGTTTCTGAATAGGTAATATATTCACATAGTTCAATATCGAAACAATGTAAGAAGATATAGATCCTCAGGTGGTGTGAACAGTTTGCACTCAATTACTAACCAAAAGGTTGGTGATGAAATGAAAATTATTACTCCTCCACCTACCCCCATCTGCCCCATTCCCATGCCCGTCCCTCAGATAACCACTTCTATTAGTTTCTTACGTATCCTTCCAGAGTTTTTATATATATATATATAAACACAAGGAAATATGAATAGTTACTCTTATTTTCTCTTCCTTACATAAAACACAGCATACTGTACACATTCTTCTGCATCGTGCTGTTTCCACTGAACATTATATTTTCGGGTCCTGTCCTTATTTCCAGTAAAGAGCTTTCTCATTCACTTTTATAGCTCTTTATTTTATTTGTTATAAAAGATAATACCCAATCGGTCCATGATTGTGAAAACTTGGGTTGTTTCCAATTATTTGCTGATTCACGCAATGCTACCATGAATAATTTTGTGCGCACTCCATTTTACACAGGTAGAGGTATATCTTTAGGGTAAATTCCTGGGAGCGGAATTGTATCTGTAAATTTAATCAATGTTGCTGAATTTCCCTTCAGCAAGCACTCCCACCAACAACTTGTGCGTTATTTTCCCAGACCACAGAGCATATTGTCCAGCTTTTGGATGTCAGGCTAGTACATGAAAATGATCTCTCAGTAGGTTGAAACTCTTCATGCATTTAAGCATCATTTGCCTTGACTTTTCTGTGGACCAATTTGTTCATGTCTTTTCCCTATTTTTCTTTTAGGTTGTTGGGTCTTTTATTGATTTGTTAGACACTTCATATATTAGGAAAGTAGTCCTTTGTGATTCACATTTTTTAAAACTGCAGTTGAATTTACGAATCTTAGTTTCCACAATCTAGGTGCTAAAGGAATTTACCCTTGCTTTATTCTAGTATTTTTATGGTTTGTTTTGCTTACATTTAGTTTTTTTGATCCGTTTGGAATTTATCCTGGTACATAGTGTGATATGTTGAATCCAAGTTTATTTTTTTCCAGTTATCTACCCAGTTATCTCAACACTGTTTACTTGGAAAGCACATCTTTCCCACTGATTTGAGATGTCATTGTTATATATTAATTCCTATAATAACTGCTTCTGTATCTGAACTTTCTTTTCTGTTCCACTTGTCCTTCAATCTATTCATGCCTCAGTACCACACTAATGTAATTACTGAGTCATTATATTTAGTATCTCCTTGGACTAGGGTTCTTTCCTTTCTCTTCTTTTTTTTAGGATTTCTTGGTTATTACTTATTTTTCCCTATGAACTTTGAAATTAGTGTGCTTAGTTAAAAAAGTCACTGTTGGTAATTTTATTGGAATCTGATTACATGTATTCTATAACTTAAAGAGAACTTACATCTTTATGATGTTGAGACTTCTTATTCAAGAAAAGTATGCCTTTCCCCTTGTTCAAATCTTCTTTTGTGTTCTTCAACTGTTTTAAATTACGGCTTTTCTCTTGTGCATTTTTCAC
Organism: Trichechus manatus latirostris; assembly: GCF_000243295.1. Classification (NCBI taxonomy): domain Eukaryota; kingdom Metazoa; phylum Chordata; class Mammalia; order Sirenia; family Trichechidae; genus Trichechus; species Trichechus manatus. The sequence continues at coordinate 8,918,552 of NW_004444038.1, forward strand.
ATTTCTTGTTCAGATCTTGTTGAGTTTATTTTTGTTGTTGCTGTTGCTGCTTTTGTTCTTTTTTGTTGTGGTCAATGGGAGTCCTTTCTTCCATTAATCATTCTAATTTGCTGTTTGTATATATGAAGGTGTGGGGTTTACATTAACTTTACTCGAAGAATTTAGTTTTTGTCCTCAGTTCTTGGAAGATAATCTCTAAAAAAAAACCTTGGAATTTAAGTGTCTTCAGTAAGGACTCCAGACCACACCTAACTAACCAGTTAGGTGAGGTGAGGAGGTGACTCTGACATGCGAGCCGGCCAGACCAAAGAGCCCCATCACGTAATACCTCGTGATCACCTCGTGATATGGATCTGCATCAGGGGAGAGGGAATGGAATCTGCATTATGTAATGAGACCCCAGTAAAAGCCCTGGACACGGAAGCTTCATAAGCTTCCTGGTTGGCAAAAACATTTGCTCTCGGGAGGGTGACATGCCCTCTTTGCGATATGAAAGCTCGACGTTGGGAACCCACCCAGACCTCGCCCTAGGCGACTCTTCCTCATGCTGGTCCTGCTTTGTCCCGTTTATAATAAAGCTGTCATCATAAGCACAGTACTTTCCCTGAGCTCTGCCAGGCATTTTAGCAAATCATTGAACCTGAGGGAGCAGGTCAGAAGTGAGGGGGCTGGGAACCCCTGAGCTTATGGCTGGTATCCTGAGGGGCTAGAGAGAACCCCCAGATTTGTAGCCAGGAGGTCAGAAGTGAAGGGGGCTGAAAACGCCCGTGCTTACAGCTGGTATCCTGAGAAGCTAGAGGGAACCCCCGAATCTGTAGCCAGCAGGTCAGAAGTGAGGGTGTCATGTGAATCACCAGGTCTGAAGTTTGGGCCTACCAGGCAGTTTGAAGGACGGCCCTTTTGCCTTGTGGGAACTGGCCTAGTTCTGAGTAACTAGGGTCAGAGGGAGAAATGCTGCGTGTGTAGCTGGAGTCAGAGTTGAACAGAGAAGTGCAAAACTGAGGGTTCGTGTTTATTATTATCGCCATGGAAGGTGACCGATTTTAAGATATGTGTAGAAGACAACTGGCCTAAACTCTTCAAAAATAACACTACTGTGAAAGCCAAAACAGGGAACAAAAAGAAAACAGATGAAGAGGCTACTCTAGACTAAAAGGAGAGCACAGTGACAGGGCATCTAAATGCAACCCGCGATTCTTGTTTGGATCTGCGTTCTTAAGAAGCTACAAAGAACATGTTTGGGACAATTGGGAAAATTTGCATATGGACTGACTCAAGGTTACATTGCTCGGATGTGATAACAGTGTTGTGGTTATGTAGGAGAACGTCCTTGTTCTTAGGCACTACAGGCTGAAGTATTGGGATAAAGGGTCATGAGTCTGAACGTAATTTCAAATGGTTTAGCAACAAATAATAGTACACATATACACAATCACACACATACACACACAGAGACAGAGAGAACGCAAACGTAGAAAAATGTAAACAATTGGTGAATACAGAATGTTCATTGTATTATTCGTTCAGCTTTTCTGCAAATTTGAGAATTTTCAAGACAACAAGTGGAGGGAAAAAGAACATATGTAAACTGCTTGACTCGTAATGTCCTCAACTATCATTATTTTTATTGGCACACACAGCCAGAGGACCCAGAATCCTAGATAGAATACAAAGGGCTTCACCATCAGCTTGTCATTCCCCACCCCAGTGACCGCTGGCCGTGGAGTTGACTCCAACTCATGGTGACCGCATACATGTCAGGGCAGGACTACGGTCCACAGGGTTTGCAATGGCTGGTTTTTAGGAAGCAGATCACCTGGCCTTTCTTCCCAGGTGGCTCTGGTTGGACTCCAACATTTAGGTTAGCAGCCGAGAGCGTTAACTGTGTGCACCACCCAGGGACTCCTGTCTCACTCTCTTGCCCCCTGTAAGCCTGCTCACTGGGGCTAGCTCTTCCTGCCCTGGATGAAATCTCTTGCAGGCCTTGTGGCTTTCTCAGCCCTCGCTGATAATACCAAGTCCAGTAGGTCACTTCCTGACACAGGAACCCTTTTGTTTCTGTGCTTAGAGATGCGCTGGTCCAGCTACATCCCAAATTCATTTAAATCTAAAGCTTCTCTTCCCAGCCCCTCTCACCCTGCTGCTTGGGCTTGCTGCTGCCCAAAACCTGCAAGTGGGCCAGGGAGCATGAACAGTCTCTTCCGTTTATCTTCCTTCTGTAGCTCTCCTATTCCCTGCCCTGGCCCCTCTAACATACCAGCTGAGGGAGGGAAGAGATGTGAAGGCAGCATAGGGCTCCCTGGACCAACACTCCATCAGCAGGTGTTAGTTTCCTTCAGCAGCGGCAGACAGATAAACCTGACTCTCATGGGGAACCTTGCGAGCTCTCTTTGGAGTCTCAGCCTCTCCTGTGGCATTCCTGGGGTACAGGAGAACCCCTTCTGCTCCTGGGCATACACGGGAAACCTGCAGCTCTTTCTGCTGAGGTCTCCATGCACCTCTAGTTGAATAGCCTTTCTCTTGTAAGGTCCTCAGTGGTCCAGTGGAAACATTCATGTATTCTTTGCCCAGCAGATTCAAAGCAGACAAGCCATGACCGATGCAACCACCTCCCTCCACCTCCACCATCAAAGCAGGCAGCTCCAGACAAAACCTCTCTCCTTCCGAGTCCTCAGGTGAGGGAAGCAACAGTCCACCGTGTCCCCCAGTCAGCAAAGACTGTGTATCAAGTTCTCAGAAAGGTCCCTTAGAGCCCCCCATTCTTGAACTGAGGTGAGAGACTTGGAAATATAAGGCATAGTCACTGTCGCCAGGAAACTTACAGCCTAAGAGAGGAAAAACCACAAACCATTTTAGGAGGTATGAAAGAAGTCTATCTGGATTTTGAGAGGAAAAAGGAGGCATGGTTAGTACATCCAGAGAGGTCAGGGAAGCCTTCATAAGCAGGTGATGTTTGAGTTAAGTGACACTTGCCAGGTGGAATGGAGCAAAGACATGAGGACATTCAGGGTGCTGCAGCTCACTTACAGAGGGATAGGAATCAACGCTATGGCAGCTGGTTTGGTTTGGTTTTTGGTTTAGTGGTTCTGTGGTCAAATTCTCGCCTTCCGTGTGGCAAACTTGGGTTCAATTCCCAGCCAATACCCTTCAAGCTTAGCCACCACCTGTCTGTCCGTAGAGGCTTGCATATTGCGATGATGCTGAACAGGTTTCAGCAGAGCTTTCAAACTAAGGCAGACTAGGAAAAGGTCTGGGATATACTTCCAAAAATCACCCCATGAAAGCCCTATGGTCACAATAGTCCAATCCTGTTGTGTATGGGGTCTCCATGAGTCGGAGGTGACTCAATGGCAGATGAGAACAGCAACAGTTTAGTCATGGAGAAAACCAGAAACAGGCAGGAGCCATACTGAGGGGAATCTGTTAAGCCATGCGAAGGAATCTGGATTTTTATCTTGGCGAAATAGGGAGCCACAGAGAGGGTTTAAGCTGGGGCTTGCAGTGATTGTATTTGCATTTTGGAAAGATCATTCTGGCAACAATTTGGAACCTGAATTGGAAGGGAAGCTCACTGGAGACCAAGGATGCCAGGCTTTAGGCCAAGTGTTGAAGGAAAAGGTCTTAAACTCAGGTGGCAAAGAGAAAGAGTGGGAGGGGCGATGTTAGCAAAAGAGGCTGGCAGGTCTTAGCCACAGATAGGATGTGGGACTAAGGGACAGAAGGACAAAGGCTGCCAACCCTTGGGTTCCTGGCTGGGTGGGTGGTGGTGTCTTTTAGAGAGCTCAGAGATGAGGGAGGAGGACAAGGCAGGTGGACAGGTTGGTGACACTGAAGGGAAATGAGGAAGCTCTTGCCTCGTGCTCTGTCTTCTCTGTGGAAAAGGCTTTTCAGAATTCTCAGCCTGGAGAGAATGTAGAAGAGGACTTGAAGACGTAGAAAGTGAGTTGGTCAGAGGTGCTGAAGAGCTCTGATGGGTGGGGGCAAGTGTGTCAGCCAGGCCTGGGGAGAATGGTTTTCTGGCAGCAGCTCCGACAGGCGTTGGTAGCAGCTGTCCTAGACTCTCAGGTTCTGTTTTTCCTGAAGTATCAGTGGGCACGTTTCTCTATTCTAAGCAACTTTCGGAATATATGTTACAAAGGCATCAAGAAATTACACAGCTGACACTGAAACAGAAGACATTCCACTGAATACTAAGTGGAAAACTAGAAACTAGGGTGCCGAGTTGGGCAGGCTCAGGCTCTAAGTGAATTTAATGTGAGTGAGGTCAGGTGAGGCAACTCCAAAGAGTAAATCCTGAGGGCACTTGAAGAAGCCACATTTGACAAAATTGAGGAGAAGAATGGTCTAGGGACCGTGATGGACAGTGTGACAACTAGAATGAGTAAAAACAAAGCAGACTAAGATGGTCCCAGGCAGCAGAGACGTGAGAATTTGTTATAAATCTAGAGATCATGATGCCCATACTGGAAGCTCTAAGAAGGAAACATTTGAGATACGGAACCTAATACAAGGCCCAAATTTAAGAAATAATTCAGCAGACATTTACAGAAGCATGTAAGAGGCTTGAGTTTTACCTAGGAACACTGGAATATATGAATCATCACAACCTGATTCTTCAACATTCCTGTTCCTGCTGCATGCGTGGACTTGTGCTGCAGGGAAGGAGTATAGTTCTTGGCCTCTTTTTTCATGGACTTTTCAATCCAGGTGACTGCTGGAGGTGGGGGGGAGGTTGACGAGGGCTTGGAAGGATCGGTAGGTTCTAGAAAAGGAGGAGGAGAGTATCTCGGGAGAGAAAACAACGTGGAGAAAGACACAGACCTCGCAAATTATTCTGAATGTAAGATTCATTATCCCTTAAAACTTATGACATTACTTATATGATAAAATTAATGAGTTTTGTATGTGGATTAATTCTTTTCTGTCTCTAGGGCCACTTCTACATTATTTTCACTAACTGATTAATGGCTAGTTGTTTGGATCTCGTCTAAACATAGCCTCACTGCGGTGAAAACTGGCCCGAGTGCTCTGTTCCTCAGCGAAACTACAGCAAGAGTTGCCCAGGCCACTGTGTGAGCAGGACAAAAGCTGGATTTGGGGTTGTTGCAGATGTCAGAGAGAAGGCTTTGTTGATGGTGGGATCAGCCAGGTAAAGAAAGATTCACAGTTTATTGAGCAATATCAGAGAAACCAACATCATTTAGGAAGAAAGCTATGGCCACAGTGGTCAGAGTTTAGGAAGCAAGTAAAGTTCAGCAGTTGAGGAGCCCAAACCAGAAGGCCTAAGTCTTGGTTTATGGTATATCAGCAGTCAATTAATGCCCACCCCTTTGGAGCAAAAGTAACATCCTAGACAGATATTACCCAAAATGTCTCAAGCTTCTACAATAAATCAACCATAAATAGATATGTAATGATCATCCAAGGCTTTGTTTGCATCATGGTAGTTGGATGGATGGATACACAGATATATCTATCTATAGATAGCTCTATAGATAGGTAGACAGACAGATAGATAGATATGGATGGATGGATGGTAGATAGATATATCTATGGATAGACAGATAGATACAGATGGATGGATGGATGGATAGATGGATGGATGGACAGATGAATGGATGAATGCAATCGTGTCAGCTCTGACTCATGGTAACCTTATGTACAACGGAACAAAAGGTTGCATGGTCCTGCATCATCCTTATGATCACTGGTGTGTTCAACCTCATCATTTTGGCTATTGTGCCAATCCACCTCACGAAGGGTCTCCCACACCCTCGCTGGCCCTCTACTTCACCAAACACAGTGTCCTCCTCCAGAAATTGAACCTTCCTGGTCACCTGCCCAAAGCAAGCAAGTCAATGTTCTGTTGTGATCCACAAATGTTTCATTGGCTAATTTTCAGAAGTAGATCACTAGCCCTTTCTTCCTAGTCTGTATTAGTCTGGAAGCTCTGCTGAAACCTGTCCACCATGAGTGACCCTGCTGGTATTTGAAATAACAGTGGCATAGCTTCCAGCATCATAGCAACATGCAAGCCACCATAGTATGACAAACTAACAGACGGATGGTGGTGCATGATCTCACCTGTCCCTTAACCCAGAAAGCTGGCTTGAGGAGACAGCCCAGAGACCAAGTAGTTCAACTCGCTCATTAACAGATGAAGAAACTGAGGCTTTTTAAATGTGATTATGGCAGATGAGCAAGAAGAATCTCGCTTCTTTTTTCAAGAGACAAAACAGTTGAGGAGAAAAACACGTGGATGAAAATGTGAGGCACTAAATTACCTATGCAACTTCAGGTAAAGGTGGATTCTGCTGCTAAACTGAATTCTAAGCATAAATCAAAGGAGTGGACTGAAAAATCACGTCTCTTATATTTGAAACATTTGCTCTATGATAGTTTTCTCAACAAAGCCCTCAGCATCTTTATTCTGCTCTGGTATTTTGTTCCACAGTTCTTTCCCCAACCCCATAGTCGTGCTCAGTTTCTGTCTCTACTGCATGTCTAAACCATGTTTAGACAATAATTTGAAAAGGGGGCTAAAGATGGCTGTCCTGACGTGACCTGTAAGGAGAGCCCAGGCAGACTCTGGATGAGGTCCAGGGCATCAAAGCCTGCCCAGGGCATCCAAGGATCCTTGACAATAACAAGGGGCTCTACTCAAAATTGTTGTTAATTGTATATCGTTAAGAGCCCTGGCGGTGCAGTGGTTAAGTGTTTGGCTGCTAACCAAAAGGTCGGTAGTTCAAATCCACCAGCTGCTCCTTGGAAACCCTATGGGGCAGTTCTACTCTGTCCTGTAGGGTCGCTGTGAGTCAGAACCGACTCGACAGCCATGGATTTGGTTTGGGGGTTTGGTATATTGTTAAAAAGAGAAAATGAATTTCCAGAAGCCAACTCTTCCTGGTCCACATCTGCGGAGACAGATTCATGTCAAATAGTGCCTGGTGGTACCTCTGCCAGCTCTCAACCGCAGGAGCATGCAAAAGCCATGGACAGCGGGACAGGCACAGGAAAGAGTGGCAAAGATGGACTTCCAAGTTCCATGAGCACTTCTGCTTTCCCTTCGTTTCCACACAGAATCACTGTCACCACCTGGAGCTGTTGGCAAATAGAAGGCGAAGGTGGATTTTCAACAATGTCCGTCTTCTGGCTGCCTGACCTGTAGGCTCATAGTTCAGCTGTGTTGGAATTTTCCCAGTGTTTCTAAGCACCCGGATTCCATCCCACCTGTCTAGTGGAGAATGTTTTATCACGCAGGTTAGAGTTCTGTGCCTGTCAGCGAAGGCCTCGTTCTCAAGAGGACAGTGTGATTGACGTATTTTCACACCCAGGGAGTTTCAAGGGCAGTCAGAGTCCAAGCAAAATGCCACAGTTGCCAACTACGAGAGCTGAAATCAATGAGAAACCTCATTGCCATTGCATGTGGTGGAATGAAAAGGCTGTGTGAAAGGCTGGGCTTTGTTTTTACAGCTTCCCTGGGAGGGTGAGTGTTGAGCATCCCTAACAGTCTCGCTGTGTTACTGGCTTTCAGAGAAGAATGTCATCTTGTGTCCCACCAGCACTGTTGCTGCCTCCTTGGCTTGCAGGTCTGGCTGGAGAGGGCACGGGAATCAACAGAAGAGAAGGGGAGCCCTTATAATGTGCCAGAAGAAAAGCTGCAGATACATATGATAAGCTTTCTGGAAGAGTCTTTCAGATCACTAGGTGAAGCATTTAGACAAGCGAAACCGTGGGCTATTTTTCTGTCTTCTGTTTTAGGTACAGCCCCTACCTAGGTACGCGCAGGATGCTTCTGGCGTGCTCACATTGACTGAAGACGTGTCCCGCTCAGCCAGTGGCTTTCACCAATTCCTTTAAGGATCCGCCCAAGGGGAGGGTGATCCAGTAGAGGAAGAAGAGAGGTATGGCTCGGTCAATTTTGCTCTTGTCTTGTGGCATCACCAAACGACCTTTTGAGATGCCTGCCAACTCTGAAATTCAATGATTTATGACAAATAGTGCTATTACGTCTGAGAACGAGGTAAGGTACCAAGAACCGAATCAATAACAGGAGTCATTAATCTAAACCAGTGCCCAGCTCTGTGACAGTGGGGGTTGATGGCACCCACTGCGGGTAGCTCTCGTCTCCATCAGAGGCTTTTCTGGGTGGCCTCTCAGGTGGGTTTGCTCCCTACATTGACTTGGGGTCAAGAGTCATAAAATGAGTGAGTTTTGACGAAGGGCAGAGACCCCCCCCCCCCGCCATCACTGCTAGTCTCAGAGCTGGCCTCCCTCCCAAGGCTGGTGCACACAGGTAGCCTGAGGCCCCAGGAAGGGGAGTATGCACCCTGGTCAGGGTTTCCCCAGCATCCTCCTCCCCTCATTGACTGGAGAAGCACCAGGTGACAGTGTGTGTTGGGTGAGGGGTATTAATGTCGCCCATTCATTGATCACCTCCTCTACGCCAGGCTCTGTGCTAGGTGCTTTCTATGTATTGTCTCCGATACTCAAAACAATGCCGGCATCTCTGTATTTTATTCCTAGTGCACAGCTGGAAACTGAGGCTCAGGGGTGTCAAGTTACTTGCCTAAGATCTCAGCAGTGTAAGTGGCAGAGCAATGATTTGAACAGGGCTGAACAATTCTAAGCCCACTCCCTTTCCACTCTGCCCCAGCTCCCCTTGGAAGAGCAAGCAAGCAGGCAGTGCAGAGGAAAGCTTTGACTGTCAAATTGAGACAGTGTTTATCAAGCGCCTGCCACGTGTCCTGCATTATATGAGGAGGTGTGCAGGGAAACCTAACAGTCCCCTAACCTGCTTTGGTTTCGCGTGCCTTCCAGCTTTGCACTGGCTGTTCCCTCTGCCTTTCCACCATTCTCATCTATGAACTCTTCTTCATCTTTCAGGGCTTGGCTACCAGCACATGCTGCCGGGGTTCAAATCCTAGCTCTACTGCTTCCTAACTGCAAGCTGGAGCGAGTCACCTAAACCCTGTGTGCCTTTGTTTCCTCGGCTGTAAAATTCAGTGGTAACTCCCTAGAGTGTTACTGGGAGCATTAACTGGGGGAAGGCATATGCAGCCCTCAGAGTGACGCCTGGCATACGGGGTGCTTACTAAGTGTTAGCTGTTATTTTAGCCCCTGCTTTTGGTGTTAGATGCCCGCGTCTGTATTGCATAACATGTACACACCCCTATGCCAGCACCCTCTAGGACAGAGTAGAAATGCTCCATAGGGTTTCCAAGGCTGCCAGTCTTTACAGAAGCAGACTGCCACATCTTTTCTCCCGCAGAGCAGCTGGCGAGTTCAAACTGCCGACTTTTCAGTTAGCAGCCACGCTTAACCACCGTGCCACTAGGGCTCCTGAACCCCAAGGTAGGGACTAATAAAAAGCCCCACTGAAAACACTGAATAACGATCATGGCTGGTCTCACCTTCCTCTCAGCCAATCTACGTTTCTTTTCTCCTCCCATTTCCTGCTCAAAAATTACCTTCTCCAGGAAGCTTTTGGAATTAACTTCATCCTTCTACAATTCCACTCTTGCTTTAAGGATTTTTCACTTACTGTTGTGCTTCTTTGTAAATGTTCTTATATTTGTAATGGTTATCTGCTTTAACTGTTTTTTAACTTATAAACTTGGTGAGATGAGGGATTATGTTTGTTCTATGTTTGCCCTGTAACGGCAAAATCTTCCCCGGCAGTTCACTTTATGGTCAAAACTCCCAGTCAGATAAGGCGATCCTGCCCTGCATACGTCTGTCATTGCCCATAATGTGCTTAATTATAGTGGTCTGTCTGTCTGTCTTTCTGTCTTCTCCACTAGATTGTCGTCTCCTTAAGGATCATGTCTTACTTATTTTTATATCCCCCGAGTTTACCGAAGTGCCTGGCAAGTAATAAATGTTCAGTGTTAGTTTTTATTAAATAAAAGAGCAAATAAGTAGATTAATTAATTAAGATAATTCCACCTACCCAGAAGCAATAAGATGACATATTGTTGTTGTAGGTGCCATCAGCTCAGTTACAACTCACAGTGACCCCGTCTACAGCACAACGAAACGCTGCCCAGTCCTGCACCATCCTCACAGTCATTGCTATGTCTGAGCCCATTGTTGGAGCCACTGTGTCAATCCGTCTCATTGAGGGTCTTCCTCTTTTTTTGCTGACCCTCTACTTTACCAAGCATGATGTCCTCCAGGGACTGGTCCCTCCTGATAACATTTCCAAAGTACATGAGATGGAATTTTGCCATCCTTGCTTCTAAGGAGCAGTCTGGCTGTACTTCTTTCAAAACAGATTTTTTCGTTCTTCTGAAGTCCATAGTATATTCAATATTCTTCGTCAGCGCCATAATTCAAAGCCATCAATTCTTCTTTGGTCTTCCTTATTCATCATCCAGCTTCCACAAGCGTATGAGGTAACTGAAAATATGATGGCTTGGGTCAGACACACCTTAGTCCTCAAACTGACAAAGATGATATAGATATACAGATAGTTTATCAAAAGAAACAGAAACCATTATCAGTGTTTTAAGCAGAAGAGATTCCACTGTGAGAACTGAGTACCTGCATTAGCAGGACTGGTAGAAGGACCTCTAGGCTGGACCTCCAGGAATGAGTCTAGAACCCTGCAGAACTGACCCACCTACTATTTTTGTCACAATCATGAAGATGAGGAATCAGGCGCCACTGAAACCACTGGGTTCGTGAACACACTGCTGGGATCAGAGAGCTTCCACCACCACCACAGCTGCAAATGCCTCTCAACTCCCACAAGGCTGCTGACTAAGTGTGAGGCTGTGCAGTCCCACCATTGCCCCTCACAAGTCCTTTCTGAAGCCATGAAGCTGGGTGGACACAGGAACACTGTTGCAGAAAATCCCTATTTGTACCAACTTTTTTGCTAGCATAAAATAATGAAAAGAAGATGGTCTCCACCTCGCTTCTGCCATTCAGTCTCCTACAAGTAAGAGAGCCTCAGTGGAAACTTGTAATTGTCTTTCAGAATCCTAGCTGCAAAGGAGTCTAGGAAATACATTCTTAAGCTTTCCAGCCTCTGTAGTAAAGGAAGACATACCAGAAAAAAGGACAGAATGATGCAGACTAAAAAATGACCATATCCAACACAGTGTTTGTCTAAACAGGCACAGACCATAATCTTGTAAAATTAGCCATAATCTGGATAATCCCTAACACTCCATCTGAATTCTTCACTAGCATAAGCAAATAAACAAGGCACTAATTCCTGTGTACCCAAACCCAAACCAAAAACCCAACTCCATCAAGTCGACTCTGACTCATAGTGACCCTATAGGACAGAGGAGAACTGCCCCATGATGTTTCCAAGAAGCGGCTGGTGGGATTGAACTGCCGACCTTTTAGTTAACAGCCTAACGCTTAACCACTGCACCGCCAGGGCTCCTAGTGACGCCAATTCCAGTTGTGGTGACATTGTTGTTAGTTGCCATACAGTCAGCTCCCACTTGGGGGAACCGTATGGATAACAGAAGGAAATGTCGTCCAGTCCTGCAGTATCTTCTTGATCTGCTCGTATGTTTGAGTCCATTGTTGCGACAACCATAAGAATATCAAAAAATAGTGAGCATCATGTAAAAGTGTGACACCCTCAGACAGCGGTTTCCCACTCTCTGGGCTTCTCTCTCACGCCATGTCTCATTAGTATCCCCTTCAATAGCCAACATCCCACCTACCTATCCCCTCTCCCTCTCTTCCTTCAGAATACTCTGTTCTATTCTCTTCTTGGAATTCTCCTCCTGACCCATTAAAATAAGAAAGCAAAACCAGGATCATTCCTGATGTTCTGATTCCAAATGGAGACAGGCCAGCTTTCCCACATTCAATGCTGTCTACTCAGAGGAAAATAATTTGGCTTGGAGGATGTATCTTTGCCCTCTGCTTCCTGCCTGCTCTTTCCATAAATTCCACGGGAATCCCACCCTCTCACCCAGTAACAGAATTTGGCTTCACATCTTAGTATTCTGCTTGGAAATAGCCTCTGGCACATAATCAGATCCATCTCTGCAGTACGGGTTTCACGAGTCATAAATAATCTAAACCCAAACTCACTGGTTTACTCTCTCCAACTGACTGAAAAGAGTCCCCTGGACAATTTTCTTATGAGGCCTGAAAATGTGTAAGCAAATATTAATTTTCTGCCTTTTTCTTTTTTTGGTCATTACTTGCTACCTAAGGAAATCTGTTAGTCTTAGAAATCTGACTGAGTACAGCTTGATAAAACCAAAAAGCAAACCCGTTATTGTCGAGTCAATTCTGACTTACTGTGAGTGACCCTATCAGAGCCCTGGCGGTGCAGTGATTAAGCGTTTAGCTGCTAACCAAAAGGTCAGCATTTCGAATCCACCAGCCTCTGCTTGGAAGCCCTATGGGGCAGTTCTACTCTGTCCTATAAGGTCTTTATGAGTCAAAATCGACTCTACAGCAATGGGTTTGGAATAGAGCATAGGACAGAATAGAACTGCCCCATAGGGTTTCCTAGGCTGTAAATCTTTATGGAAGCAGACTACCACATCTTTCTCAAACCGCCAACCTTTCAGTTAGCAGCCAAGCACTTAACCACTGGGCCACCAGGGCTCCTACAGCTTGATAGAGCTGTTTTATTCTAGGCCTTAATGTTACATTTGAAATGCAAGCCTTGACTGTCATTTAATTGTACATGTTTTTAGGGATTAGTGAGTTAATTGTACCTTGGCAGCTGGTCTCTGAATGTCCATGGACTTGTGATAAATCATGGTGCTGGCCCCACACAAGGGAGGGCCTGGTGGACGTCTCTCCAGGACCACCTAAGGCCACAGACCAGGTTCCTGGCTCTGTGCTGGCATGTGACCCCACTGCCCACCGCTAATGAAAGTGTCCTTCCTCCCTGCCAGGAAGGAGACCTAGTTTCCTGGGAACCTACAGGCCATTGGAATGACTCCATCTACCACCCGGAAAGGTGGGAAACAGTGACGCTTAACCCCCTTCCTTACTGAGGGACCTGGCATTGCCCACCCCACTGGGTTGCAGAAGGACTAGAAACAGGAGTGAAAGATGCTGGTGTTTTACCATATGTTCTCTGTCTGTGCAAAGACCTCCTCACTTAGACCTAACACCACAATGAGAACTAGAGAATTAGCCCTTAGTCAGCCTGACAGACATACCAATTCCCCTCTGTCACCTCGTGCTGCTGTAACAACAACAAATACCACAAGTAGGTGGATTTAAAGAACAGAAATGTATTTTCTCACAGTTCTGGAGGCTAGAAGTCCAAATCAGGGTCTCAGCCATGTCTGTTCCTTCTGTGGGCCCCTCTTCTAGTTTCTGCTGTCTGTTGGCAATTCTTGGCATTCCTTTGCTGGTAGACACATGGCATCTGACTTCCCCTGGGTGTGTCTCTGTGTCTGTTCCACTCTTTTCATAAGACACCACTTAGAAGTGATTAGGGTTAGGACCCACCCTGCTCTGGAATGACCTCATTAACATAACAAAGAAAACCCCTGCCAAACGGGATCACAACCACAGGTACAGAGGTTAGGACTTAGGCACTTTGGTTTGGAGAACACAGTTCAATTCACAACAAGTACCACAGCAACTAGGAAATTAGTTCTTAATCAGCCTAGTAGACATGCCAAGTCCCCTTCTCAGCTTCCCATTTCAAGCGTCTCTGGGCTTCCAATCTGCGAGTCACCTTTTTCCACCTCATCTCTTGATTCCTTCATATCCAAATGGTCATCACCTGTCTCTTAGGAGCCCCTGTAGCTACTTGCTGCAGCGTTCTCTGAATTAATTATTCCCATTTTATTTCCCTCTAATGCATATTATATCAGAAGTAAACCTTATAGTTCATCTAAAAAAACAAACCAACCAACCCATTGCTGTCGAGTCGATTCCAACTCATAGCAACCCCTGTAGGACAGAGTAGAACTGCCCCCATAGGGTTCCCAAGGAGCAGCTGATCAATTCAAACTGCTGAACTTTTGGTTAGCAGCCATAGCTCGTAAGCACTGAGCCACGAAGGCTCCATCTAGTCTTGTCCAAATCTCTTATTTTACTGGTGAAAAATCTGAGACCCAGAAAGTTATTTTTCCAAGTTCATAAACCTAGTTGGGTCATCATCTTCAAACGTCACTTTGAATTTATTATTTGAAGACAGAGTTGCTTCTGTTAAAACAAATATAGATACTACTTATTGATGCTTAGTATGTATCAGAGACTGGGCTAGTTCTTACAACGATGTAAGCATTCATTTATTTAGATGAGAAAACGGAAGCTAAGAAACTAGGTGACTTGCCCAAGGTCACACATTTACCGCGCGGCAGGAACAATCTGTCCAGTGTGTTGAGAGGCCCTTACTGAGAGCCAGTCGAGCGCGTATTTTTGTGCATTCCCAACGCGGCTGTCATTGAAGCCACACAGCCTCTTCGGCCTTAGACACAGCCTCAGCAATGCAAACTGGCTGCTAACTCGTGAGTGTTTCTCTTATATTGGGCAGATCAGAGCTGAAGCTCAGAAAGGAGAATAGAGGCTTACCCACTCTATCCTATAACCTGGGACTCTGTCCAGTGTACCATTATATATTTCAGTGATTTTTTTTCTAATTTATTTGGACAGAGGAGGGATGGTGTAGAATTTATAGGATATTAACTTTTATTATTCCATAACATGTGCCTGCCCTAACAGAGCCTTTAAGGACCTTCATCTTTTAACGCGCTCTTTCTAAGAGTTCTCGTGCCCTTTCACACTGACGCTTGGAGCATCTGTTCCCTAGCCGAACAATTCTCACCCACTCACGTGAGGCTCATCTGAAAGGTCCCGCATCAGGTATTTCCACTGACTGAAACTTTCTCAGCCTTTTTTCTAAACCAAGCCACCATCTGGCCTGCTTTTCCAAAAAAAAAAAAAAAATGTAATCCCATGTCTCCCAAGATATCCTTCCTGTCTTCAATCATTTCACCTGGCCACTTTCTTGATTTTTTGTGAGCTTAGGAGTTAACTGGTTGCACAAATTTTTTATTTGTACAGGATGCAGGTATTCTGCAAGCTATAAAACCTAGGAATGTAAATATGTATCTTTTTCTATTTCTCTATAACTGAACCCTATTTTGGCACAGTGGTTAAGAGCTCGACTGCTAACCAAAAGGTCAGTAGTTAGAATCCACCAGCCTTTCCTTGGAAACCCTATGGGGCAGTTCTACTCTGTTCTATAGGGTCGCTATGAGTTGGAATAGACTCAATGGCAACCGGTCTGGTTTTTTTCTTTTTTTTAAACCCTATTTTATCTCAATCCCCAGTCCACCTGAGAGCTGAAAGCTTAATTGTAGTCAGTTCCAGGTTTCCTGAGCCAATTCAGGTTGTTTTCTGTTTATTTGGGTTTTTCCCTGCTCTCCTTAACCCAAGACTGCATGAAAGGTCAAGAGCAACTTAGGTGGCATCAAGACATTCAAGGAGGGAATCTGGTCCTTGGTCAGGATTCCTCTTTCCCTGCTGACATGCACTGCAGATTCCCTTCACCTGGTGGATTCTGGGCATCAACACATATTTCCACTATAAAATGGTTAAGTAATCATACATTTCAGGTCTTTCAGCCAAGTGCTCTGACTCTTCCTTGTCCCAATTGCAAGACCAGGCACACCTATGTCTCAGCACTTAAGCACCCTTCTCAACACAAAAAGAAATTGAGTGCTCTCCCATGCCACTCTGCAGTTGAGAAGGCTCAGGGGTCTGTCTCAAGCCCTCTGTGCTGGGAACAACCATGCCTCTGATTGCCACATTGTGCTGGCATGCAGACGGTGAGGAACACTTCTGTGATGCTTGTCACTTCCACAGAGTTGCACCCACAAATATGCACATGCCCTTAAATTCCCAAACTTGGTTTATTTCATTTCCCCAACCCCACCCCAACTGAGTGCCAAAGGAGAAAGGTAGGCAGAGTTCAGGTCCCCTTCTCAGGACTGAACTGAATATTATTATCCCTTTGCCCCTCCAGCTCCCTCCGCATCCCCTCCATCCTTTCATACCTTGTTCTATGCCCCCAGGAAGCTGACTTCTATGGGCACTTACCCTCTGGCTTATGGTTGGATTTGACCAGTGGGAAGGACTGCCAGGTAGCTGAAAAACTAGAAGAGAGAGAAGTCAGATCATTAATTCTCCCTCTTCTCTTTTTTTATACATATATATAATTTATTTTGTTGTGGTTGAGAATATACAAGGCAGAACATACAGCAATTCAACAGTTTCCACATGTACAGTTCAGTGACATTGATTACATTCTTCACGTTGGCAACCATTCTCACCCTCCTTTTTCCACCTTGTTCCTCTTCCATTAACATAAACTCACTGCCCCCTAAGCTTCCTATCTAATCATCCAAGTTACTGTTGCCAATTCGATCCCATATAGATAGATCTTAAAAGAGCACAATGTTCAAGGCCGACATTCTTTACTAGTTAAGCTAAACTATTGATTGGTTTTAAGAAGACTTAAAGGGGTTTTTTGGTTTAAAGATTATCTCAGGGCAATAGTGTCAGGGATTCATCCAGCCTCCATGGCTCCAGAAATTCTGTATTCCATGGGAATTTCAAATCTGTTCTACATTTCCCCCTTTTGTCTGATCTCTTCTTGACGGACTGCATATTGCAGTGTCTGTGCTCCTGTACCAAAGGTTACAACTCATGTCAGGTCGCCCTTTCTTCTCTCTGAGTTCCAATATTGGCTCTGTCCTCTTTTCCCTTCATGAATAGAGGTGGTAATAGCTCTCACTGTTGCTAGCCTCAGGATGCTTCATCATCCATTCTTAGTTTCCCTTAATTCTAGCCATATCTTTGAAAATACCCCTATCCTCTAGTTTTATGCTGAGGCTTTGTATCCCAGTCCTACCACTGCCTTTCAGAATGCTTTACAGTCTTGGCCACCGCTATTTAGCAGTGGAGGCTTGCTTGTCGCTATGATGCCGAACAAGTTTCAACGGAGTTTCCAGACTAAAATGGACTAGGAAGAAAGGTGTGGCAATCTACTTCTGAAAACAAAAACCCTGTTAATCACAACAGACCCATCCCATTGTTCACGGGGTCGTCATGAGTCAGAGATGACTCAGTGGCAACTAACAACAGTCTCAGGTTGTCAGGACTACAAAAACACTCAATCCTTGTCATTTTTGAAGTGCAGGGATGGTATTTGCTTAGTATTTTCCAAGACAAATCATCTGATACTGAGAAGGTTTTCTTCCTTAGTGTTAGAGAAAAATGGGGCTCTCTACTGGCATAAAATCCCTGTTCTGAAATGTCTTGATGTCTTCTAAAAAGGTAAGATTAAATCTAGCATTTCAAAATTTTTGGAAAGAAGATTCTGGGATTTCCTTTTTTCTTAATATTAAGAAAAGTTCCTTCTGGATTAAATATAACTTTTGGGGAAAAGATGGGCATATGTCCATAGCTCCCCAAATGCTTCTTTTTCATCACCGTTTCAGCTTTGGGTCTACTAGAAAAAATATTTTCCCTCTATATTTTTTGTTATGTTCAAACAGATTTATTTTAAAAGATGCATATTGACCAGTGATTGACATATTTTTAATAAAGAAAAGATCATGGAAATCCTAATTTAACGGTTAAGTTTTGAATGAAACTTTAGCTACCTCTATACATTGAGACCAGGTATACTTTCTAATCACATCTGATTAAATTAAATCATAATCATTGATACATCAGTTAAAGATTGGACCAGGCATGTAGGCTGTTGGATTTTATAAATAATGTAATCTCCTCCATATATATTTGATCAAAACCCTTCCAAAGAGTTGTCCATACTCATAGCCTCTGCTCCATTCCCCACCCTCTCCTCCATGTTTTCTTGAGTACACCAACACTCCACTGAAACAGCTCTTGTCAAGGTCACAAAAATGACCTCTACATTGTTCGATCCAATGGTCCATTTGCAAGTCTCAGCTTACTTGACCTATCAGGAGTATTTGACAAAATTATCATTCTTTTCCTCTTGAAATGCTGTCTTCGTTGGGCTTCCAGGATACCACCCTCTCATGGTCTTCTGCCTTCTCAATTGCCTTCGTTGGTTCATCCTCATTTCCCTGGTCTCTAGATATTGGACTTAACCAGGGTCTACTCCTCACCTCTTCAGCTGCACTCACTCCCCAGGTCATCTCCCCCCTACACACCGGTCTATTCTACCCTCAATCTTCTCCTTCTTGTTGTTGTTGTTGAGAGGTACTGTAGAGTCACTTCTGACTCATAGCAATCCTACGCACAACAGAACAAAGCACTGCCAGGTCCTGCACCATCCTCACAATGTTGCTATGTTTCAGCCCATCGTTGCAGCCACTGTGTCAATCTGTCTCGTCAAGGGTCTTCCTCTTTTTCGCTGACCCGCTAGTGAATGATCTTAGTGAATGACAATCCCATCCTTCCGGTTTCTCAGGCCAAAAATCTTAGAGTCATTGACTTTTTCCTTTCTCTATACCTCATATCCAATGTATCAGAAAATATATTCAAACCCTGCCCACATCTCACCACGTCCACTGCTTTCCATGTCTACTATCTCCATTGGTCTGTGTACAACTATCTCCGGCCTGGATGGTTGCAATAATTAGCCTCCCTGCTTCCACCCGGGGCTCCCTATAGTCTGTTCTCCACCCAGTGGCTAGAAAGGTCCTTAAAATGAGTGACAATCATGTCACTCTTCCGCTCAAAGCCCTCTAATCACCTCCCAACTGACTCAAAGCTCAAGTAACAATCTTTGCAGTGGCCTCCAAGGATCAGCTCCCTCCTCCATGTTTCCTCACCGGCCCTACCTCTTGCCACTTTTCCCTTTCCTCTGCCTCCACAGCATTGGCCTCCTTGCAGTTCCGTGAACACTCCAAGCCCTCTTCCAACCCAGGCTTTTTGTCCGTGCTATTCTTTTGGTCTAGAAAGCTCTTCTATCTCACATACACTTGGTTCTCTCCCTCACTTCCCTCAAGTCTCTGCTCAAATGTCATCTTAGCATTGACACCTTCCCAGACTAACGTATATTCCTTTTCCCCTTCAACTTGCTTTATTTTTCTCCAGAGTACACATCACCATTTAATGACATATTATGCACTTGTTAATTATTGTCTTCCCCCCAACAGAGGGCAAGCTCCATGTGTGAGACTTTAATTTGTTCACAGCTGTATCTCCAGAGCCTAGATGAGTGACTGACAAGCAATAGGTTCTCAGTAAATATGTATCGAATTAATTTTTTAAACTTTTTTTAAAAATTACTTTTGCTCCTATTACCATCAACTGAGGAAAAAAAAAACTGTTAATACTCTTAGATTTCTTAACTCCTTCCTGTTTAACTTGTTTCTTCTGTAAAATAGGAGCAATGCTGCAAATGCATACATTTCCTTTGTGACAATAATGATTATTAGAAGTGTTTCAAATATTCCTTGGAGGACATGTAAAATATATCTTTTCCCTGTTAGAGAGCTGTGTTATAAGATAAGCAATCACGCTAACCTTGGTATGCCTACACCTGTCATGTTCAATATGATAGCCTGTTATGTGGCTCATTAAATTTAAATTAAGTTAAAAATTCACTTCCTCAGTCCCATTGCCACACTTCAAGTGTTCAGTAGCCACATGTGGCTAGCAGCTACCATATTAGACAGCATAGCTACAAAGCATTTCCATCATCACAGGCGTTCTTTCAGAGACTGCAGTCTAAACACTTGATAACCTACAAGTATTCTGCCTCCCATTATTTTGGAGATAAATTAGAGTTATTTATCCTCTTTTAATATGGTATCATGGTAACAAAAATAAGCGGATTCATGAAAAATTAATTCAATAAATCATCTTGCCATCTGGCTGGATGCCACACGAATGTGTGCAAGGAAAATAAACAGTAATAAAACTGTACAAAATGGATCTGAGCATCAACATTTGGAACTTACATTAAATCATTCCCTTAATGCTTGGTGCCAGAAGTTACTGTTTTCCAACTGTGGGCAACGGAGCAAAACTGTATTCGCATTTAACATAAGGAAAAGCCACAGCGGCTGATGCCAAAGAGGTAACTGCTGAGCCACAGCCGTCATTTTGTTTCAACACCCCCGTAACAGCAAAATGGTGGTGCTGAATGGAGCTGCCAGCTGTAGTTTTCAGCATATGTGCTGTGTTTCCTTCCATATGTTTTTACCTAAAAGAGATACGTGTGGGAGCCACGGATTCTCATGTCCAAGTGATTTCTGAAACTTGAAAAACACGCAGGTTGTTGCACCATCTCGTATTCTATGGAGCCCTGGTGGTGCAGTGGTTAAGAGCTATGACTACTAATCAAAAGGCTGGCAGTTGGAATCCACCAGCCACTCCTTAGAAACCCTATAGGGAAGTTCTGCTCTGTTCTAGAAGGTCGTCATGAGATGGAACTGACTCAATGGCAACAGGTTATTATTCTTATGGTTGCAGCTGGGTCACTAGTTGGGAACTCAAGCACGTAACCTTGCGTTACTCACTTCACAGCTCTGTGCTTCTTCAACTATAAAACGGAGCTGATAATTCCCTTCCCCCACCACCACACTCTTACTTTTTTCACATACTAAAACAATGTAAATAAATATATGTTTGAATACCTTTGGGAAGGAAATGCTAAATAAAGTTTAAAATGACTAACTTTGAATCATAGTCTCAGTTTCTACAATGAATTGATATCTTACTTGCTTCTGACTCTCCAGGACTTTGGGTGTTTAACAATGACAGAATAAATCAATTCCACTTTCAATTTTCCTCATCTCGGTAAATGTCACTACTGCTCACCAGGCTATGATTTCTCTTTCTCCCTGCCCACATTCAACCCGTCAGTGGGTCCTACCATGTCTTCTTTCTAATTATATTTCAATCTATCTATCCTCTTGATCTCAAAGGTCACCACCCGAGACCAAGTTACCATTGTGTTTCGCTTGGGCAAGTGCAGTAGGCCCCTCACTGGTCTCTCTGGTATCTCTCTTGCCTTCCTTGAATATATTTTCTATAGCACAGCAAGAAATACAGAGCAAGAGTACTCTTTTTAGTGTATATACCTGATCATGTCACTGCCTTGCTAACAAACCTTCCAAAGTTTTTGTTTTGTTTTAGCGAGATTTTTATTGAAGTATAGCATACATGGGACCCTGGTGGCATAGTGGTTAAGAGCTCGGCTGTTAACCAAAAGGTTGGCAGTTTGAATCCACCAGCTGCTCCTTGGAAACCATATGGGGCAGTTCTACTCTCTCCTATAGGGTCGCTATGACCCAGAATCAACTCGACGGCAATGGGTTTGGGTTTTTTGATTTACAGCAAACAGACAGAAAAGTGCCCAGGTCATAAGAATATACAGCTCAATGAATTCTCACAGTGAACCCACCCATGTAACCAGCACCCACATTGAGAACCAGAGCATTACCCACATCCCAGAAGCCCTCGAGTCACTACCCCTCCCAACTATTCCAACTTCTGACTCCACCGATGAGTTTTGCCTAATTTTGAGCTTTCTAAAAGTGAGTCTTACATTATGTACCCTTTGGTATCTGGGTTGTTTTGCTCAACAAGCAAACTGAGAAATCCATTCATGTTGATGTGTGTAGTTGCCCTTTGTTCTATAATGTGCCATTATATGAAGGTACTCGGCACCCAGCATATAGGGGGCACTTACTACTATTGTTTGAATGATTAGTAATGGTTTCTATTAAAAGTTTTGTTCAAAATAATTGGGATCTACAACTCTGAAGTGGTATGCTTATGGCCAACATCTCTTTATTTCCCAGAATGAGTTCAAACTTGCTATAGTTTTTGTTCAGACTTCATTTACAGAGAAAATGTGCCATACCTACAAAATAATCCTTTGGCCAACACACCATTAGTGTAGTGAGAAATTGAGCCACTTGGATCCATTTAAAATGGCACCATGAACCTTGTTCTTAGAACCAGGAACAGGGCAGTTTTTAGATTTGGATTCCTCATCCCTAGCTTTTCTAGAAAAAAGTTGGTTGGGCTCATTTATGCCAAAGGCTTTAACCTCTCTGGAAAGGAACCTCATATACTGTACCTAAATGACTTTGATATGCAACTGAAATTATCCTGATGTAAACCTAATCCCATTAAGCCGAAGGCTAAAAGCATGAGAATAGGAGAGACTCTGCCTCCAATGCTCCTTGCCAAGCTATGCTCCCTACTTTGAGCACATGCGTCAGAAATGGCATTTTGCATAAGTGGTTTTTATTCAGGCGATTATTTAGAAATAACCTCTCTAACACAGCACCTCCCTCAGTGGGTAATTGCCAAGTACATACTTTTGTATGCAAAAGAAAATGTAAATCTCAAACAAACTGTAGACATGCATGGAAACAAAGGGCAGGCTTCCTTTGACTAAAATGCACAACTTCAGTTGGAAGAAGGTTTAGTCTTTTGCTATGTTAATACCTTTAACCTTTTAAAAAGGACCACATCATTAGCTTTTTAATACCAGTGAAACTATCCATCTTCCTAGTTGCAATCTCAGAAAGATATGTGCGTTTCAGCTGAGTGTGTGTCAAACCACTACATCAGACCCAAAGTTCCACTGGCTCCGTGGGATGATTACGTCAACACGGAGTAGTTCATTTAGGCTAGTGCCAGGGGAAAATATTTTTCATGGGAAAAACAATGGGATTGGACCAAAATATGGGATTAGGCCTCTTTCTTATGAAATCAGCACTTTTTTTTTTTTTCCCTGAGAAATAATTCTATTGCAGACTGGCTTAGTGGTGAAATATCTCTATCCAGCCCAACAAGATGTTTGATTAAAGTGAGCAGAGAAAGACTTCCTAAACTGTCACACTTGATGCCTGTAAAGGAAGATGCAGAAGAAGGCTAAGGGGCTAACCATGCTCTTCATCTCTGCCCCCGTTGTCTGCCACGCCAGCGCCTCCAGTTCCAGCCTCATTCTTTGCTGCCCTCTCTGGTTTATCCTCGCACCGTATCCCTTCTCAGGACAGGGAGAAAACAAGCTGTCCTACTACAGATAGGAATGAACAAACAGAGCATGATTTCAAGTCCTAGGTGGAGAGGTAAGAGGCTTTTGAGAAGAAACTTCACATTCATAATGACTCACAGCCACTTCTTGTCATCCAATCTGCCACCTGCATTTACTGCACCTTAAAGGCGTACGTGGTAAGGGCATTTATGGTCCAGGGATAGACTTCTTGTCTTCCATGAGGTAGACACAGGTTTGACTCCTGGCCAACGCACCTCTTGTGCAGCCAACCACCCGGCTGTCAGCCGAGGCTTGCTTGCATGTTGCTATGATGCCGAACAGGTTTCAGGAGACCTTCTAGACTAAGACAGACTAGGAAGAAAAGCCTGGCAATCAACTTCCAAAAATCAGCTGATGAAAACCCTCTGGATCTTCTCTGTCCGTCGTCATGGGAATGATGCCGCTCTGAGCAGCGTTTTGTTCCGTTGTACATAGAATTGCCATCAGCCAGAGACCGACTCAATGTCAGCTAACAGCAACAAGGGTCTGCATCCTTCTCCCCTGTGCAAGCTTCACTAAATTCTCACTGACCCTGGCTGCTACATTCACATCTTACTTATCTTGCTACCAACTCAATTTCCGTTGATTGCCAGTTTCAAGTTTTAAATTAGCGGGTCTAAATACTTTGTATCTGAAAGTGGATTCTTTTTTTTTTAATTGAGCTTTAGGTGAAAGTTTACAGCTCAAGTTAATTTCTCATGCAAAAATTTATACGCATAGTGTTTTGTGACATTAGTTGCAATCCCAACAGTGTGACAGCCCACTCCCCCCGTCCACCCTGGGTTCCCGTGTCCATCTGGCCAGTTCCTGTCCCTTCCTGCCTTCCCCTCCTGCTTTTGGGCGGGAGCTGCCCATCTGGTCCTGCTAATGGATTTGACAGGTCTTGAACATGGAACAAAGTATGGTATTACTTTTCAAAAGTGTTTGCTGCCCAGTTGAGAGACTAGCTGTATAAATAAACAAAAGATCAGACAACGTAAGTGTGCAACAGCATAGCATATCATGGGAAAACTGAGGAGAGAGCGCCAGACTCTGTCTAGGAAAATCAGGGAGGGCTTCCTAGAAAAGGTGACATTTGAGCTGATGCTTGAGGAATAAGTGGGAATAGCCCAGCCAAGCTGGAGAGGAAGGAGCTGGCGGCAGAAGGAGCCGACATTCCATGGCCAGAGAGAGGTCAGCATAAAGATGCAGGTGTATGTGTCAGGACGCAGGGGAATTTTAAGAGGATGTGGTCAAAGTAAGCAACAACAGACCACTTCCCTGCTCTTGCAATTTCATTTTTTCCTATAAATGAGTTTTTCTTTGTTTGTTTGTTTGTTTTTGAAGTCTCGTTGAAGCAAAGTCATTTCCCTTAGACAAAATGGCCTTATGAATCCAACAGGGGTTCATACTAACCCTTTTATTTTAAAGACACAGTATCCACTGTAGGTTTTATAGTGGTATATAATCTTTTAATATAGTTGGTATTATCGTTTATTACGTTTCCAAAGGACATTAAGTGCACAAAGTGCATGTAGGCTGATATGCAAGTCAACTTTGTCATTCAGAGTTGCTGTTGAGTCGATTCTGGCTCATAGTGACCCTATTTGACAGAGTAAAACTGCCTCATAGGGCTTCCTAGGCTGTGATCTACACGGTCCCATGAGCAGATTGCCAGATCTTTCTCCCATGAAATGGCTGGTGGATTTGAACCGCTGACCTTTTGGTTAGTAGCCAAGTGCATAACCATTGTGCCACCAGGGCTTCTTTCATTCAGAGTAGATTTGTGTGAAGAGGTAAAAATCACATGCTTACACACAGAATTTATTAACAAATCCAATGGAAGGGCTGAACAATTATCTGGAGAGTTCAAATTACATGTGAATAGAATGATTTGATTAAAAGTAAATGTGCAGCTTCTGCATGTAAAGTATACATATTCACAATAAAAAGCCAAACATAGCGATGGGGGGTCATATTTCCAGCAAATGTGTCAGACAAAAGGTTAATCGTTATATTTTTATGTTATTTTATATAAGGAGCTCAAACAAATTAATTATTTTTTAAAAAGCATTAAAACCCCAGCAAATAAGCGAGCACAGGACATGAATAGACATATTTCACAAAAGAGAGGGGAAAAAATGAGTAAACAAACATCATTCAGATTCCCTAGTAACAACAGCAACAAGAAAACAACTTAAAGCAACAATATAAGGCCATTTTCACCAGCTAAATAATAAAACATTAAAATATACAATGTTGTCAAGACTACTGTGAAACCACAGAAGAAAACATCCTTTGATGGTTACGAGGGTGGAGAGGGAGGGTGAGGGTTATTTACTAACTAAATAGTAGATGAGAATTATCTTAGGTGAAGGGAAGGACAGCACACACTACAGGGGAAGTCAGCACAACTGGACTAAACCAAAGCTAAGAAGTTTCCTGAATACAATCAGACACTTTGAGGGACAGAGTAGCAGGGGTAGGGGTCTGGGGACCATGCTTTCAGGGGACATCTAGGTCAATTGGCATAACAAAGTTTATTAAGAAAATGTTCTGCATCCTACTTTGGTGAGTGGCGTATGGGGTCTTAGAAGTTTGCAAGCAGCCATGTACGATGCATCAGTTGGTCCCAACCACCTGGAGTAAAGGAGAATAAAGAACACCAAAGACACAAGGAAAGTATTAGCCCAAGAGACAGAAAGGGCCACATAAACTGGGGACTTCATCAGCATGAGACCAGAAGAACTAGATGGTGCCCGGCTACCACCAATGACCGCCCTGACAGGGAACACAACAGAGAGTCCCTGATGCAGCAGGAAAAAGGTAGGGTGCCAAACTCAAATTCTAGTAAGAAGACCAGACTTAGTGGTCTGATGAGACTGGAGGAACCCTGGAAATCATGGCCCCCAGATTCTCTACCAGCCCAGAAATAAGACAATTTCCAAGGCCAACTCTTCAGACAGGGATTGGACTGGACTGTGGGGCATAAAGTGATACTCGTGAGGAGTGTGCCTCTTGGCTCAGGTAGATACAAGAGACTAAACGAACAGCTTCTGTCCAGAGGTGAGATGGGAAGGCAGAGAGGGTTAGGAGCTGGTTGAATGACATGGGGAATCAGGGGTGGAAAAGAGGAGAGTGCTGTCACTGTATGGGGAGAGAAATTAGGGTCACATAACAATATATGTATAAATTTTTGTATGGGAGACTAACTTGAACTGTAACCTTCATTTAAACTACAACAATAAACAAACAAACAAAAAAAGAATACCGTGAAACCAGCACTTACTCTTACACATTGCTTGTACCATTGTAAATTAGAACAAGCTGGTGGTAAAACAATTTGGCAAGATGTTTCAGTGTTCGTGTCTCCTAAATTTTAATTTAAAATTTGGGTATCATAAGCCAATTCTATGCATTACCGCAGTATCTGTGACAGCAGAAAATAGGAAGCAACTCAAGTGAACAACAGTAAAAATGATTAAGTAAAATATGGTCTATCCAAACAACCAAACATCATACAGCCATTAAAAAACATGTCTTTAAAGAATACTCATACATGGAGAAATCCTCACAATATAATATTAAGTAAAAAGAATAGGACACAAGATTGTTTGTGGATTATGATTACAACTAGATAAAATCATGTACACATGAACAAAGATTAGAAGGGAAGATGTAAAGATGATTATTATTTAGAGTGGTTGGAATTAAGTGGAATTTTTTCTTTTCTCTACTCCTTTAGTTTTATTTACTGGTGTTATATCATCTATGTTTTTGTTAAGGTTGATAATTAAACATGCAAAGTTCCGAGACTCAGTAGGTTTTTAGATATGATTAACCATATCATTGCCTTGCTGCTACCTTAGGTGTCTGTTTCCACAGACGTTGTGGTAAAAGCCAAATCTGTAGACTCTCCCAGCCCAGTCCAAGCAGTATTATTATTCTTCTTAATAACTGAGTTTTTTGGCACCCTTGAATTTTGCACCAAAAGCTAATGCTCCACTCACTTCATCCGAGTCTTAGCCCTGATTGAAAGTATCATTTCACTATCTTCTTGCTTCCGTTGTTGTCGTTAAGAAGTCAGCTCTCAGTCTAGCTGACGCTTCTTTGAAGATAACCTGTCTTCTTTCACTTGCTTCATTAAGATTTTCGTCTTTGGTTTTCTGCAGTTTCACTATGATATGCCTACCTATGGATTTCCTGTATTTATTCTGATTGGAATACATTGGGTTTCTTGAATCTATGGTTTGATGCCATTTATTAGTTCTGGAAAATTATCAGCCATTATCCTTTCAATTATTTCCTCTTCCCTATTCTTTCACTCTATTTTCAGAACGCAGTTAAACATATACTAAATGTTTTCACTGTGTGCTCTATGTCTCTTATCTTTTCTTCTGTATTTTTCCTTTGTTGGCTCTCCAAGGTGGTTTGTATATGTAATTACGAACTATTGCTCAGTTCATGAATTATCTCTTTAGCTGTGTCTAATCTGGTCTTAATCTGTTGTTGTCAGGTGTTGGCAAGTTAACTCTGACTCATAGTGACCTTATGGATAACAGAATGAAATGTTGCCCAATCCTGCACCATCTTCATGATTGTTGCTATGTTTGAGCCCATAAATCTATCTACTGAACTGTTAATCAAGTTGTTGTATTTTTTATTTCTATTTCACTTTTTGTAGTTTCCAATTCCATGAACATTGTTTTAAGTCTTGGCTTTTATCTCTTATTACATAGTAAGTATAAATATAATACAGACTATATTGAATAATGTTTGTTTCTGGAGTCTCTGTAATTCTGTTTTTGGTATCTCTTGTTTCTGCTCATTCCCACTCATGGTATGTTGTCTACTTGTGTCTGCTTATCTTTGACAGCATTTTTTAAAAGAATTTGAAGAAATGATTTGAGGCCTAGGGTGATGTTATCCTCTTTTGGAGAAGATTTTTACTTGCTTCTGTTAGCTCACTGGGAAACTAGCTGTCTAGAACTCCCTTAAATTAAGTTGGAGAGCATGGAGATTATCTCAGCCACATAGTTGACATGAAACAGGGCTGAAAATCTGTAGGAAGGATGGTTTACATCCAGTTCACCCTAACTCCTATGGTGTGGCCCTTCAGAGATGCCAGCCCAAAGTAAGGTCTAGTTTATCAAGGTCCCCAAGTTGATGGGGCCCAAATTCCAACTTTTGCCCACTTTGTTCTATGAGGCCACCAAAAACATAGCTCAGGTTTCAGCCATCTCTTTCTGATTAGCCAGTGACTGACTACAAGATGCAAAGTGGCCCTACATGCCAGGCTCATGTCTCTGAGTTCCAGTCCTCTCCCAGATTTGGACCCAGAAATTCCTCACTTTCCTATTAATGCTTTGATGCTTTAAAATACTGTTTTTGTTTACTTTATATTTTGTCCAGCTTTCTGAGTTCTCCTCAGATGCCTGGGAGAAAACAAAAAAACCAAAACCATTGCCATCGAGTCAATTCCAACTCTTAGCAACCCTATAGGACAGAGTAGAACTGCCCCATGGAGAGTTATAGCAAATTACCTCATCTGCCATTACTGGAAGTGGTAGTTCCCACAAGAAATTCAAGTATAGATAAAGCAGTACATATAAAAATTTTCATCAAAATAAAAAAAACCTCGCAAAGCTTTTCAAAAAGTTTTCAAGTGATAGAGCTTCACATGTATTAACTCATTTAATCCTCACTACAACTATTTCAGATGTGTATACTATTAATCTACATTTTACAAATGAAGAACTTGAGGCCCAAAGACATGGAATAACCTGACCAAGGTCACTCGGTTAGTAAGGGTCAGAGCTGTGATTTAAACCCCGGCCTGGCTAACTTCGAAATTTATTCTCTTTACTTCTGCATTATATTTGAATCTATGTTTATACAAGGAGAAAAGAGTCCTTCAGAGAGTGAGTGGCAACCACAAACAGCCAAGAAGTCAATGAATAAAATATGATTTTAGTGCATATTTTATACAAACTGGAGCCCTGGTGAGGCAGTGGTTAAGAGCTCAGCTGCTAACCAAAAGGTCGGCAGTTCAAATCCACCAGCTGCTCCTTGGAAACCATGTGGGGCAGTTCTACTCTGTCCTATAGGGTTGCTATGAGTTGGAATTGACTCAGCAACAATGGGTTTTATACAAACTACTTTAACCATAAAAACTGACAACTTGTAAATAATGGCTTGAGACATTCAGAAAGGAGAGAGGTAAAATTAATTTAGAGGCTGATTATCTCAAGTCTTTAGGGTGGTAACCTCAGTTCTCTGCTTCCCAACCCATAGCAGCATTTCATGGATATTACCTTCATTTCAATTTTCCTTCACTCTCCTTGTGTCTAAATGAAGGAAGAGTCATAAACAAAATGTGTCTTTATTTTAGGAAGTATATGGGGTTTAAAGCAAGTTTACATTTTTTAAATCTGTGAAACTGGTTTATATTTTAGCAAGGACAAAGCAGTATGGAATGACGAAAAGCAAGAATTGAGTACTTAACGTGCTAAACTAAGATTTACGATAATCTGACCCCAAAATAACTCATGAGTTTTCTTGGATAGTAGGCTTGGAGGAATGTCATAATGCATTATTTGATCATATTTTAAAACTTGAAACAATCTTTTTGTGTAAAACACTGAATTCCAGAAAAATATCAACAACAATCATTTAAAATCCTTATTAACTTCTGCTTGGGATTAATTATGTGAGTCTGCCTTACAGATGTACACAACTTTGTTTTTCTCCAAAACTATTCTAGTAAACTTCAATCCAACGGGCAAATCTGAAAACCTATCTTGTAGAGTAGCACTTCCTGGTATCTTTTTACAGTCCAGAGCCTGACTCAGCAGGTCTGCGGTGGGGCCTGAGATTCTGCACTTCTAATAATCTCCTAGTGATGCTCATGCTGCTGATTATGGGGTATTTTATTTTCAAGATACAAAGTTAAGAAAAATTGCCCTCGAATAACATAAAGGAAATTTAAGAAAAATCCAATAATTGTACAAATAAAAAAGAATGTTCAATTATATTCCAATTATTTTTAAACGTCAGTAAATTTGTCTACATACATTAGATAAGACTTTTAGTTGTTCACTTCTCTTTTAATATTGTTTTCTATCACTGCAAACTGCCATACAGCTGGCACGAGAAACACTTTTTTTTTCAGATTTTTTATTGATATGCAGAATTTCGGTTGCGTGGATTATCACGTCCAACAGTTTTTTGAGAAGGCATTCCATGAAGGGCCGGAAGGAGGGTACAGAATACAGCCTCAGGCTCAGAGGAAAAGACCTTGGTAAGTGTATCATCCAATCAGAAGAGGGTGAGAGGGGTGTGTGTGTGTGTGTGTGTGTGTGTGTTTTGTACCTCCAACCTCTATGAAGATGGTAAAACAAAAACATGTTTTCCTGTCAAGTGGCAAAGATGAGAAAATATAGGAAACACAGAATAAAAACTAGATGTCCTCATAGGCACTACTCTATTTATCCTAAATACGAATACAAGTATTTCTTTTTTCTAAGTACTAAGTTGAATGTGATACAGCATGCTTTCATTCATTCCAAATTGTAATTCGTTTAAAATGGAGGACTCATAAACAAAAGTAGTTAATTAATCATCTACTATCACTAAAAACTGTATGGCCAATATCCAATGAGACAGAGCAAGAGAAAGGAGAGTGTAAAGAAAGGAAGAGGAAGCAAGGGAGAGAAGGTGAGGAAGAGAAGACTAAATAACAAGTCTTAAAATGGGTGTTCACGTCTTTCTTTTTTAATGTTTAAACTAAACACATCTTTATTGTATCGTTATACCTAGAGATCCAGAGTCAAGTAACTGTTTCCTTCGAAAGCCTTTCCTATAAACCTGTGATGAAGAAAATGATCCCAAATGCCCATGGGCAGCAATACGAAAGATAATGATCAATTTATGTTGCAAACAAATCTCATTTTATAAAAATGAGCTAAATTCTTCACTGATTCTTCTGTCCCTTGTCTTTAATGCAACAATGACTTTTGGAGATATTGAGGCAGCAAGTGAGCTAATACTACAACAGAGGTAGACTATTTATTGTATTTTAAGAGAACACCATGCTTCCTCAACATAACCTAGTTCCTGACTAGAAAATAATATACATTTCATCTTCAAGAAATTTGGTAAGATAGGATTCAAAACTCACTGTTGGCAAAATATTCTGAAAGTTCAGTAACTCCTAATGTATCCGTTCACTCTGTGATCAAGTATTTTAATTCTTAACACCATGTTGCTTTTTTTCTGTTTTTCTTTTTTGTTTTATCTGTAAATAATCCTTACGTTTATTGGAATTGGTGAAATTAAGGGTATAGATTCAATCTCCATATGGATCTATTAACTCGACACTAATTTCAAAGTCACAGACTTACTTTTTAAACAGTTTTCTTTCAAGTAAATTATGGAAGGAAAAAAAGAAAAACATGACCTTATTTACCATGTTTGGAGCTCTTCCTGTAGATGCCAGTTTTCATCTGGTATCATTTCCTGTCATCCCAAAGGAAATCCTTTAGCTTATTTCTTTTTTTGTAGTGCAAGCCTGCTGGCTATCACTACTCGCAGCTTTCATTATGTGGAAGTGTCATTTTTCTTTTTAATCCTTCTTTTGAAGGGTATTTTTGCTAGATACAGAATTGCTGTAGGTTGACAGTTTAATGTTCTTTCTTCAGCCCTTTAAAGAGATCCCTCTATTGTTTTCTGGCCTCCGTTATTTTTCATGAGTTGTCAGTTTATACCCCTATACATGTATTCTTTTTCTCTGGCTCATTTCAAAATTCCCTCTTTATCTTTCATTTTTAGCTGTTTAACTATAATGTGCTTAAGTATGGTTCTCTTTATATTTATCCTGCTTGGGGTTTGCTGAGCTTCCTGGACCTGTAAGCTGTGTTTTTTCATCAAATTAGGCAAGTTTCTGGCCATTATTTCCTTAAAAAAAAATTGTGCCTCAATATTACTTGCTTCTCCTTCAAGGTTTCCAATTACATGTATGTTAGGCCATTTCATATTGTCCATCAGTCTCTGAGACTCTGTTCATGTTTCTTTCATTTTTTTCTCTCTGTTCTTTAGATTGGATCATTTCTATCGATGTCTTCAAGTTAATTACTCTTCCTTCTGCCATTTTCCATCTGTTATTAAGCCAATCTAGTGAATTTTTCATTTCAGTTACTGTACTTTTCAGTTCTAGAATCCCTTTTTGGTTCTTTCTTACAATTTCCATTTCTTTGCTGAGAATATTAATCTGTTCAATTGCTAAGATCACATTTTCCTTCCATTCTTTCAACATGGTTTATAAAAGCAACTTTAAAATCTTTGCTAAGTGTGACATGTAGAAGATCTCAGGTTTAGTTTCCACTGACTCCTTTTTCTCTTGAATATGGATCTAATTTTCCTGTTTCTCAGTATATCTAGTGATTTGTTTAAATTGAGTACTAGACATTGTGGATAATATGTTATAGAGACTCTGGACTCTGTTATCTTCCTATGAAAAGCATTGATTCTTATGACAACCAGCAGGTCAATTACTAAATCATCACCGTGAGCTTGGTATTATACTTTGTTAGTGCGTATCTGTGGAAACCCAAAGTTTTTCCCAAGCCTATCTAACTTGGCTGGACTTAAGCTTCAACCTTTATTTCCCTTGTGGATCTTTTCAGGGTTTGGTTTTAGGTTTTGCTAGGGCAGATCTAGAGAAGGTCTTACTAACTAGTATGTGACCCTAACTTCTAAGGCAGCCTTTCTAGTGTCTCAGCTGGATGCCACAGGTGTTAATAATGTGTTAACAAGATTTCTCCACTCAGACAGAACTGGGATTCCAACGCTGCCTGTGCTGTTCAACTTCCAGTTTTTCTGTTTCACTCTCAGCCCTCTATCAGCTGCTATCTGATAAGCCTTGGTTAGACTGGTCTTGTGAAAATGCAGCCTGGTCATCAGCCATGGACTCACAGGGGACCCTACAGGGACTTTCTGGGGTCCTCTTGCTGTGTGGCTCTCTCCTCTCTAATGTTTGGCCCTTACAGATTCCAGCTATTTCCAGTGCCCAGAAGTCAGATTTCTGCTTTCTCAGAGGGACTCCCTTTCACTCTTTGGTTCCAGCTCCAGCTTTCTGCACCCTGGTCATAAAATTGTCCCCAGACTGAGTCAAGGCATGGGGCTCACTTCATGAGTTTTCCTTCATTTAAAGAGCACAGTTCTTGTTGTGATGCCTGTTCTCCATTGCTGGAAAACATTTGCCTCCTATATTTTGCCAGATTTTAAATTTGTTTACAGGTGGAGGGCTACTCTATTACCAGTTTCTCCCTCATGGACAGCTGCCCGTTACTGTTGTTATTTATTTATCCAAGAAATACTTATCAGATGTTTATAATGTGTTAGGCACTATGCTGCTGTTGTTAGTTGCTGTCAAGTTGGCTTCAGCTCTTGGTGACCTAATGTATCACAGAACATAACATTGCTGGGTCTTGCACCATCCTCACAATCATTGGTAAGTTTCAGCTGATTGTTGCAGCTATTATGTCAACCCATCTCATGGAGGGTTTCTTGAATTTTTGCTGACCCTCTACATTACCAACCATGCTGTCCTTTTCTAGCAATTGGTCTTTCTCGATGACATGTCCAAAGTAACCAGGACAAAGTCTCGTCATCTTCACTTCTAAGGAGCATTCTGGCTGTACTTCCTCTAAGACAGATTTGTTCATTCTTCTAGTAGTCCACAGTATATTCAAGATTCTTAACCAACACTACAACTCAAATATGTCAATTAGTCTTCATTGTCCAGCTTTCACACGCATATGAGGCAATTGAAAAGACCATAGCTTGGGTTAGGTGCACCTCAGTCATCAAAGTAACATCTTTGCATTAGTAATACAGTGCTGAACAAATGGCATGGTTCTGGTCCTCATGACGCTTAAACTCTGTGGGGAAAATTGATATTAAATAAATAATCATATAAAAAACATTTGGAAATAGTGGTAATGGTTGCACAACATTGTGAATGTAATTAATATCACTTAATTATATGCTTAAAAATAGTTAAATGTCAACTATTTTATTTATAGCATTTATCACAAATAAACATAGAAATAAATATCATTAAAATTGTGATAGTATATTTTAAAACTACAGACTGCTATGAGAAAACATAACTGAGTACCCTAATTTTGATTGGGGATAAAGCCTCTTAACTAAGTTACTTTCAGGATGAGTAGGCCAGAGACAGTGTTGAGAGAAGAGACGTATAAAATGAAATAGCATATGAGAACTAAGCAAAGAAAAGAGCTTGAGAGGAAACCCCAAAGCAGGAATAGAAATGTCCTTGGGGCTGGAGGGTGGTATCTGGGGACAGTTGTTCAAAATGAGGTTGGAAAAGTAGGCAGAGTTAAAGATTCATGGTTATATTTTCAGAGAAATGGGATACCACCCAAGTGTTTTGAGCAAGATTAGGTTCAGAAATGTATTATTGAGTGTAGGTAACAAAGTCCTAGATAAGTGATAATACATCTGTCATGGCTGAGTCTTCCAGGAGAGCAAGAGTAAATAAGCATTTTAGAGAACATAAAGACTTAGTCGAGGATGTTTATCTTAGAAAAATCAATAGACTACATCATTACTGAGATGATAAAGTTTCTATAGTTAATCCCTCCCTTTCAAATTTTTGGATGATAATATCCTGTCTAAAAAGCCCCTTTAGACATTGCTACATTAGTTCTTGACACTCAAACAGGTTTAGTTTTATGTGATGTCTTAGGTTGGGTTCTCTAAAGAAGCAAAACCAGTGAAGCATGTATATAGAAAGAGAGAGAGACTTATCTCAAGGAATGGCTCACGCAGTTGTAGAAGCTAGCAAGTCCCAAGTTTGTGGGTCAGGCATCAGGCTGGAGGCTTTTCCTGACTCACGTAGCTGCAGGAATTGACGAATCCAAGATCGTCAGGTAAGACGGCAGGCTGCTGCTTACAGGCTGTGGAGACCGGCGAATCCCAAGATCGGCAGGCAATATGACAGGCCACTGGCTCAAGTCCCAAGAACTGGAGATCAGATGATGATGAGCTGGATGCAGGATCCAGAGCATGCAAGTGAGCTTCGGCAGAATGTCCATATACATATATTGGATGCGGGCCACACCCCCAAGGAAACACCCTTTACAACTGATTGACTGATCACATCAGATTACATCATGGATGATGACTACATCATTACATAACTGCTAAATTACATCATTGCCTAACTGCCAAACCCCTGAGAATCATGGCCCAGCCAAACTGGCACACAACCTTAACCATCACATGTGGTTAAGACAAACTGAGTGAAGCAACTAGGATTAAGTGGATTAGGCTAGAACTCTAGAGGTTCAGTATTAAGAGAAAGGTGAACTAGATATTAGGGATTAAGAATAGTCAAAGGAGATAACGATGGCTCACAGGAAAATATTTTAGTTACAATAATTGTATAATTTTAAACACTACGCCACCAGGGCTCCATAATTCTTATACAATTATTGGAAATATTTCCAGAATCTCCTTTGGTTACTTGACATAAATATGCCGATTAATAAACATCTATTGCTATTAAGTTTGTCCTTATGATTCATTCTTCAATTCATTCATTTTTAAATCATTGAAGGGAAAGTTTCAAATGCAGTATCTACAAACTCATATTCAAGTTAACCCTTCATATGATCACCAAATTACTTGTTATTTCCATCTACTCAAATTAGGCAATTTTTGTCCAATATAGATAAATATTGGTCAACCTGCTGCAATTTGACCTCAAACATCCAGTGATTAAAATCTTTTCTTTTTGGCAAAAGACAATTAATACTCATAGGTATATCATAATTCTTTTCACACTATTGCAAAAGAAGCTACGCTAATTAAAATTTTTAAGAGATTCTGATAAAGTAATGCTATGCATCTATTCTGTGTTAAACTAAAAAGACACATAACTGTTTCTGTTTGTGCGTGTACACTTTAGGCAGCTACATGCCCATAATCATGTGCACATATAACCTAGATTCTCAATGTCACCTCACACATATTTTACTCAGCTAAATTACTGAAAGTAAAATGTATAGTATGATATATTGCAACCATATATTGTGTACAGTTTGTATATAAAAAAGAATGATTAAAAGTCGATGAGAGACTGTTTATAAATCTTGATTGCTTCATAATTTTAACTTTGAGCAACATTTTTATCATAATTATAGGCTTTCTTAAAGCATTTATGCAGATTGTTGTTACTCAAAAGGGGGTTTATTCCATTTTGGTATAAACTACACTTTTTTTTTTTCTTTATGAAATCACTCTTTGAGTTCCTAATACCCAGTACTCTGCCAGAGCTGCAAAATTCAAATAGCAGGGAGCACTTATCTAAAGAGGGCTGTCATTGTACCCCTTCTCACACCTACCCACCTTACTGCCCCACTGACATGTGGCAAGAAAAAAAAAAAAACCTGCTATAATAATAAGCGTTTAACTTCTTTAGAAGCTTTCAAATGCCTCTTGGACTACTAATGCTCCCGTAAGGCTAGTATATTTTTGTACCCATTTCACAGATCAATAAATTAAACCCTAGAGGTTTAAGCCATGGCAAAATATTCGATCAGTTATTCAATTCTATAATCATAAAGCATTAGATCTAGAAAGGGGATTTAGAACTCCCTTTTTATTTTTGAGCTTGGACAATTAAGGTCCCTGAGAGGTGAAGTAACTTGCCCCAGGTCATATTCAGGCATTTTGCCTATGTAGATCTCAACAACTAAAATTTAGACTGAATTGTTCAGATGCTTTGGCATCATGTATATTCAAAGCCAGAAAAAAATCCTATCAACTTCTCCTCTCAAGGAATTTTCCCTTTGATGATGTGCTCCCTGACCTAAGAGGAAAGAAGAAAAAGAAATACACTATCAGGAACAAAAACAAAGAAACAAGCTTTAAGAAGTATATAATAGATAAAAAGGAAGAAAGTCAGAGAAAGATAAAGAGGCGCTATTCCAGAAAATAACAGAGACCTCCACTAAATTCCATATGCAAATCTTCTCTCCCAATACGACTGTGTTCTTCGAGGACAAAGGCTGAACTTTCTTTTAGTTTACCATTTTATCCTCAGGGCCAACACAATGCCTGGCACATAGTCGGAAATTGGTAGACATTTATAATTAATTAATTAAACAAAAGTGTCTCCCCTCAAAAAAAAAGGAGTGAAATCTCCAAAGCCTACATCTTTGTGAAATAGGGGGTCACCCTATATGTTTCAACTGCAGATTAATTCAATTCAAGTTAATAAATAAGTCTTTGTCATCGGGACCAATCAAAAGTTTAAGGTATGGCCATGTTTTCAAAGAACAAATTTGATTACCAGCCAGCATGTGACAAACTGCCAAGTTGTTATTACAGACAGCAGATGTTAAAAATAGTTCTGAGAAAGAGTTCAGCTTAGGGAGAAGCACACAGATGAAAAAACACTCAAATGCCAAAGTAGACTTGAGTCCTGAGTTCGTAAAAACAAGTGCTTCTAGTTAGAAGACAATTTTTAACACGCATAGTATGCTGCATTGTGTCAGACTAGTGGAATTTTCCCTAGAGAAATAATGCATTTCTTCAGCCTGACCTCACTCTATCCACAACTCCAGGGAAATCAGTGTGAATGGGTGTGCCAAGAAGAGTAAATGAGAGGAATTTGTATAATATGGTGAATTGAGTGCCGGGTCTCAAGGTCTTTCATATTCATTACATCACTTAGTTATCTCAATAATCCTATAATGCAGGAGTCTGTGTCTCCACTTTACAGATTAAGATACTGAGGGTTTAAGAAGTCAGATAACTTGCCCAGGGTCACATGGTACAAGGCAGCCAAGCACAGCCAGGCTCCAACACAGATCTGCCTTACACCAATGCCCATGTTGTTATCTCTTCATCCAGAAGCAAGTCTGAGTGCCTATGATGTATCAGCCAATGTTCCAGGTGACCGCTGTTCATGAAGCTGTAACCTCTCCTTCAAAGGCTACTAAATAAAGGCTAAAAAGCCTCATTAAGGCTACTCACATGCCCATCACATGTGAACTGGGCATAGTTCATAAATTTTAGAAAATTTACAACGTTATTTTAGCTTTTCAAATGAATTTTTTAATTTTGAATTAATTAATGACTGAAAAGGTCCTTTATTCA
This sequence comes from Trichechus manatus latirostris, assembly GCF_000243295.1. Taxonomy (NCBI): domain Eukaryota; kingdom Metazoa; phylum Chordata; class Mammalia; order Sirenia; family Trichechidae; genus Trichechus; species Trichechus manatus. Next base: position 8,956,737 of record NW_004444038.1, read on the forward strand.
TTTATATGTATTACTCAACAGACTTCTCCTCCTTTGAACAGTAACTATTCAAGTTCTTCTCCACTGACAATATTTAACTCTTTGGTGAGGTCTTCCAATAATTACAGCTTGTGCTTTTATATTCAAGGACAAGAACAAAATGAATTATTGGCCCTGTTCGGCTCTGACTCAGAGAATATTTTGATATTACAATTGTATTCTTATTCAACAATTTGTGGATTCAGTTCTAATTTTGTCTGGTTTACTATGTGGGTTGAGTATTGGGACAGAATGGGGAAATGGAAGATGAGAGGCAAGCTTTGATCCAGTTAAACATGAACACAGAAATTCAACAAATCAGCGTAATTCATTACATTATGGTTCACCAGCTGATTCACGCTAAATCCTTTATTTAATAAACTGTATAGGAAAATGTTACCATGAGAGTAAATGTATTATGTCTAATAAAGAATAGGTACCAAACCAGTTGCCCTGGAGTTGACTCTGACTCATGTGACCCCATGTATGTCAGAGCAAAACTGTGCTCCATAGGATTTTCGATGCCTGATTTTTCAGAAGTAGATTGACAGGCCTTTTTTCTGAGGTGCCTCTGAGTGGACTGGAACCTCCAATGTTTCAGTTAGCAGCTGAATACGTTAACTTTTGCACCAACCAGGTACACCAAAGAATGCGTAGGTAAACTTAAATTTTATTGATTGATTGATTGATGGAGTGAATTCTAATAATGTTAGGAAGTTATTTCATCTTTTCATTTCCTGGCATCCTGCCTATAATGAGAGTGTCATCTTTCTGTATCATGCGCTCCTTTCTCCCTCCTTCTACTGAAATCATCTCTATCCTTCAAGCTCCCCCCATGATATTCTGACCCTCACTGAATGCCTTCCAATCTGAATTACTGAATTCTGAACTTCACTGCTGCACCACAGGTACAGTTAAGCTATGTTGCTTTCACTGCTTACTTATTGAACATCTGTTACACTTAGCAAGTATTACTTGTCCCTCCCTCAAAAAGACTTAAGCCCTTTAAATCTTCACAAGTCTACTTAATGAGGATCTGCTTCTGTGCCTGGTGCTACCTTACAGCTCAGAGTCAGTTTTCCATGGACTGTTCACATTGAGACAGAGATGTTGGCTGGCACATACTTAGTTTGAATTTCCTCTGCCAGCACCACCCCACCCCTTTCTGGAGAAGACCAATTACTATTGAATGGAATAATTGTAAGATTATTGTAAGATATCAATCAATGTGCAACATATATAAATGGAAACATGAATGTATATATTCCATGTCAGTATTTTGGAATCTGTACAGCCATGTCTACATGGGCTATATTAAATGTTTCTATAATTCTTCTATAAAATTGGAAAATAATAATATAATGATGATAAGACAATATGGTTTCTCTGGAGATTTTCAAGCAATATCTTAGAAATACTAGTTAAAGCTAGTGATTCTCAATTCTGGATTCCCATCAGAACTACCTTGGAACATTTGAAAAATATTAATAAATGGTTAAAGAATTTGAGTCCATTTGCCTGAGGTGGGACTTGACATTGAAAATTTCTAAAAGCCCCTCAGGTGATTCTAATGTGAAGTATTAGTATTTACAATGCTTTTGCCAAGTAAGTGGGATATTTTTACATGTAAAAATAGTGAACTTTAATCAGAAGGTGAGAATGCTCTCATTTTCATTTTGCACAGTAAGAAATAATCCTATGGACCTGTGAAAACTGCTATTTAACAAGCTAATACAAGAACATCAGTGAATTAAAGGATAAGAAAGTTAAAATTATAAATGCTGAAGAGCAACAAGAACAGAGGCTCAGGAAAGCTGAGCGCAGTGTCATGGAATTATGGGACAACAACAAGAGACCTGATGTACACCATGGGAATTCCAGAAGGAGACGAGAGAGAGAAAGGAACAGAAGGAATATTTGAAGACATAACGACAGAAAATTTCCCCAATCTAACAAAGGACATGAGTCTAAAACTCCAAGAAGCTTAAAGAACCTCAAGCAGGATAAACCCAAAGAAGTCTACACCAAGACACATCAGAGTTAGGCTCTTAAAAATTAAAGATAAAGAGATAATCCTGACAGCAGTGAGAGAGAAGCCAACAGTCACGTACAAAGGATCCTCAATAAGAATAAACGCCAATTTTTCCTCAGAAACATTGGAACTCTGAAGGCAAATTCAAAGTGCTGAAAGAAAGAAAAAAAACAACTGTCAACCAAGAATACTATACCCAGCAAAACTATCCTTCAAGAATGAGGGTGGAATGAAAACACTCCCAGACAAACAGAAGCTGACAGAGCTCACAGCCACCAGACCGGCCCTACAAAAAATATTAATGAGAGTTCTGTAGATGGAAGGGAAAAGACACTAGAAAGTAATTCAAAGCTATACATAAAAAAGAAAGATCCCTAATAAAGGGAAATGCATGGACAGGTATAAGGGCTGGTAATCAGGTATACATGCTTGATAATTCTAAATGTTTTGTCCTTCATGTTTTTTAATAAAAAGTTAATACATCTGATTTTCCATAAAAATACAATAAAAATCAATGAGCAGAGACAAATCTTAGTTATCTTAAAAGCTCCACCCCTCTATCCCAATAGAGTATTTGCTCTGTATATTTTAAGAGGGTTTTTTTTTTTCATTAAATTATGTTTTGATTGCATTCCCTCCGTTTGAGTATGAGAAACAAGTAAGGATCTTATTTCAAGCATTTATTAACTGTGTATGCATTCATGGAAAATAAGAACGGGCCTCAGGCTGATCTTCCAGCAAAGCAAATCAAAATTAGTGTTTTGACCTGTATTTATTGCAAAATAGACACTAGCCTAAAGATTCCATAATCATTTTTTAACACCTATCATGAGGGAACCATGCAATGCAGAGTGAAGTAGCTTTCCTCAAGGGAAAGCCTTAAGAATTTTTTTAAAAAAATCTTTATAATGACACATTCAGCTTTCACCATATTGTGAAGTACAATCGAAACGTTCTGTTTTGGCCTTCCGGTTTCCATGTTAAGTTTCAGAAACGGAGAGTTAGCAGGATAGTTATACAAAGGAAAAGAAAAGTGTGAGTTAAATTCTAAGACAAATGTCATCTATATTATTAAAAATCAACAAAAATTAATAATCTGTTATGACACGGGCATCACATAAGATAATGGAACGTGATTCCCTATAAACATTTCTGTTTTGTATACAAGTTGGGTATCACCGAGAGAGGCGAAAATCTGGGAAGGCACTGGAGAAAGACTATGGCTGTAACTGAGTAAACGGTGGGTAGTTTTAATGCAGAGTAATCCGTTCGCTAGACTGATCTGCTGGGAGAGCACAATGTATAGGACGGCTCATCCCGCGACCACGCCCAGGTATTGATAATGCGCCAGAACTATTAGTACAAAGGACCCCGGATTCCGGCGAGCTGCAGCCAGACGGTAGTGTTTCTTTACACTGCCACGGATAAAAGCTCGGGTTCTTCCTGACTACAGGACAGCTCAGACTTTCGGGGAGGGGAACTTGCTCCAGAGAGAGAAGAGAGTCACCCCGGGGAGCCCGCCTCTGGGTTGCCTAAACAAAGATTTTCTCCTGCGCCTCCGCCGCCCCCTCCTCCCTGGCCGCGGCGAGGACTCGGAGAGTCTTTGTGCTCACCCCTCTCCACGTAACAATGCGGAAAAGCCGATTCCCACCCAGAGGCTCCGACTCCGGGGCAATGGGAATACGGTACCCTCGGGCGCCCGCCCCGCTCTGCAGGTGGCTCCGGCTTTGCTGCGCTCTGGTGTGGCGGCGGAAACCCTGGGGGAGCACTGGTTAAGAGCTAAGGCTGCTAACCAAAAGGTCGGCAGTTCGAATCCACCAGGTGCTCCTTGGAAACTCCATGGGGCAGTTCTTCTCTGTCCTATAGGGTCGCTAGGAGGCGGAATGAGCTCCATGGCAACGGGTTTGGTTTGTTGGTTTCCAGTGCGGCCGCGGGCACCTACAGCTAACCCTGGCTCCAATCCCTGGGTCTTTTCATTTTACCGCCTCTCCCAGTTGCACTACTGAGGGCCGGGGAATGGCTTGTGGCTGGGAGGCCGAGCTCGCTGGGCCGAGTCCGGGTTTGGTGGGAGCGCCCAGAGCCAACCTGGAGGAAGACAGCGCGGGCCTGCGCTGGATCTCCCGCCGGGCCTCCGAGGATTTGCAAAAAGCTGCCACGATCTAGGGGGTGGGGGTGGGGGAGTGGTAAAGAGGAAAAAGGGTAGAGATGGAGGAGGTTAGGTGGTGGTGGCCTTCATATCTATCTTGGGTCCCCGCTCCCTCTATCCGCTCCCCCATGCCCTGCACTTCTCATTCGCCCAGCTTCTCCTCTGCTTCGGGGGGATACAGGTGCCACCTCGTTTTGATAGAACCGGCAGGTTGCTTCTCCAGCCCAGAGCCCAGCCACGACGTCTAAGAGCGCTCGCATTCTCTACGCTGTGTAGCCGGTTTTACACACGGGTTCCAATTTGTGAGACCTAGATGTGGGTTAAAACTCAATTTTACAACCCCCATTTATACGAGATACGGGTTTGACATCTGTTTGCCAGAGTGTTTTGCACAGAGCCTAACACCCACTATTAAGTGACAAAATCGTGGCAGCCTGTCTGAGCCAGCTGACTGACAGCTGCTCCACTTACAAAAACCATTCAATATTTGCAGGTTTGGAAGCTTTCTGCACTGTTGTACCCAATCTTTCACTTATTTAACATGTAAAATATAAGTCAAAGTTTTAAATCTGGATTCCAAAATGTTTCCATTTTCCATACAAAAGGAAAAAGCTTTCAGTGTGTCTGCTGGAATCGATCCAATTCCAACGTGTTTCTCAAGCGTTTCCCCGCCACCAGATTCCTGCGTTTCTCCTCTCAACACGAGCCCGATGTTTAAAAAGTGCCAAGAACCAAATTCTCTTCCTGTTGTTACCGACATCTTGGATGACTAACTAAATTACCTTAAACACCAAGGAAATACAATTTTTCAAACGTAGATTTCAAACAAAATTAATTCCCCCGAGTAAAGAAACGTACCTGCTTTATTTTGCGTTTGACAAACCAACGTACCTTTTGGGGAAATAGATGCTGCTAGGCAAAGGGTATTCCTAATCAAAATCTGAGCTCTTTGGCGATTTCCAAACCACTAACTCCTCTCCTTGTACTTCTAAATAGCTTAGTCCGATTAAGAAATAATTTGCAAATGACACAGTGTTTCTCTAGATTAAGATCCATTGAGTAAAAGTCATGTGGCTTTTTTGTCTCCGCTATTACAGCCAGACAGACAAGGACCTCCTGAAAACTGCAGCTGCGAGCAATGAAAACAACAACAAAAAAATCATACGTTTGTCCAAGAGAGATACACACGCGCATATACCCCAGAATATTTAAGGGGGTGACAAGCACTTAAGAGGCTCCAAAACGCTGTACTTGTAATTTTTTTAAAAAAAATCACGTTGGTAAATATCTTTCCTTCGAGTGACAGGGGTTCATAAGTTCTTTGGGCAAAACGTAGGGTCGGTCACCAGTTTCAGAAAAGCAGTGAATGTTTGCTTTTGATACCTTTCCAAGGACTAACAGAGGGTGGCAGTTTTAAGTCCAAAGTGGTAACATCTGAAAGAGAGAAAAAAAATTGATTGATTTGTGGCTCTAACCCCAGCGCCTCCTCAGATGAAGGGAGTTCCTCTATCCTTTTGCTCCGGGTGGGCACGCGTGTGCAGGCGGGGAGGGCAGCGCTGTCCTCCAGCGGAGAGGCCCCGGGACTGCCCGCTGAGGGAGTCACGACGCGCAGCGAGGGTCCGCGCTCCGAGGTGGGGGACCGACGTGAGGCTATCGCCTCCTAGGGTGGCTGCCGCCCGGCCTCCGCAGGAAGCCTCAGCGGTTCCCCGGCCCAAGCGCAGCCCCGCCGGGCTCCCCCACCCGCGGTGCGCGCCCGGGAACGCCAGGCCGCTTAGCAATGGCAACTTTTTACCTGGAGAGCTTTGTGTCCAAAACACTAATCCTTAGACACTGTCTTTGGTTTTGCAGCTGTCATTAGTTGTGGGGGCACTTGGGGTGGGTGTAAGGGGCGTAAGGAGCGCCGGGGGTGCGGGGAGTGGGGTAGACCTGGTGCGGCGGTGCCCACCTCCCCGGTGCCCCCTGGGTGAAAAAAAACAACAAAGCTTAAAGCTGTGTCCTCAAGAGGCAAGAGCCTAAAACAGCGGGGGCGGGGGATGGGAGTGGAGGACAAGGCACTGAGAAGCCCTGTGAAATAACTTAGGTGACTGTGGACTGTGTGTGTGTGTGGGGGGGGGGTGACAGGGAACAGAGTTGGAGGCGAAACACCGTAGACTGTGTGATGACAGCAGGGAAAACTATTTTTTGGCGGAAGAAAGAATCCCGAGTGACTTAGGGCGGAGGCGAGGAGGAGAGCAGAGCTTTGCAGGCCAAAGCAGTTTCATTGGGCCTTCCTTACTGTCAAAGCCAGGCGGGGACGCGGGCGAGGGAGAACAGGCAGCGTTCTAGAGCCGGGGAGGCTGGGAGGAGAGACCCCAGGGCGGAGAGAAGGCGGCAGAGGTGGAGATAGGAGCGAATGGGGAGCGGAGAAGGGGGAAGGAGCAGAGGGAGAGGGGACTAGTGAGCGGGCCGAGGAAGACGAGAGCCTCGGCTCCACCTCCCAGCTCTGAACGGCGTCCCAGCTGCTCTCAAACCAACTGCTCAATTCTATTCACTGCCGAGTAGGAACAAAAAAGTGGCTATTTATTAGAATACTTGTTTGGTATTGTTAGGCGCCACACAAAAGGCGTTTCATTATGTGGAGGGATTCCCCTTTTTTCCAGAGAGAAACAATAACTTGAAATTGTCTTGAAAGTCTTTTCTATCAATAATAAATTTCATTTTCTTGTCTCTCTCGCATGCAGTGTGTGGGTCTGGGCGTGTGCGAGCGAGGAGAGGAGAGAGGGAGTGTGTGCGTGTGCGAGTGTGTGCGAGCAGGGATGTGTGCGCGGGTGTGTGCGTGTGAGTGTGTGCGTGCGCGTGGCGCCGGGCGCCCGCGTCTCCGGTGGCGGCGCCGCGCGGGAGCTGGGCCCGGGCCGGGGTCCGAGGGCAGCACGCTGCGCTCGGCTGTGCGGAGAACACGCAGGCCTCCCCGGTCTCCAATGCGCCGTGCCCGGGCTCCCGAAGGTGCCCGCGGGCAGAGTGTTTGGGGGCGAGGCTGTGCCCGACCCGCTCTGGGGAGCAGGCTGGAACTAGGGCAAGAAGTAACTGTGAGTGTCTCGAACTTCCGCGGGGGCTTCACCGTCCGGGGCTGGGAAAGGGGGCGGGAAAGGCGCTGCGGAGGGGGCGCGGGCCTCTCGACAGCGACCTTCAGCCCCAGGCTGGCGGTGTGGGGGTGGGGGCCCGCAGCTTTCCGTCTGCAGTAGAGAACAGGTGGGTAGATGTGGTGACCACGGCGAGTGGACTTGAGTTCGGTGGGTACATTTGTCCTTTTCTTCTCTGTATGTTCACTCCTCCTCCCCACCCTTGACTTTTGGGATTGGCCGCCGACCAAAAGACCCGCGACTCTTCCTCCCTGGGTCGCCCTTTTGGGGCGGTGGGGGAGGGAGGTCGAGCCGGTTGATTTGGGGGCGAGTCTGGCGTTCGCTAGAAGTCCAGACCGGCTGCTCCCCCTTTCTCCCCGCCGCGCGCACCTCCGCCCCCGCCCACCGAGGCGCACCCGGCGAGGCCAGGCTCCAGCTCCGCGCCCCGCAGGCGTCCAGCCCCAGCTCCACCGCGCACACCGCGCCGCGCGGGGCGGCGCAGAGCACGAACCCAGGGGCTGGAAAATTGCCTTTAAAAAATTAACACGTTGAAGCGTGGTGCCATTTAGTGAGAGGTGTTTTGGGCAAAGAATCAATTCAACTTTGACTGACCGACGGTCTTGACTATTAATACTGCCAAAAAAAAAAAAAAATGAATAGGCAAAGAGCCCTTGACACACAGCGAACGCCTTCTAGCCCCGGGCCTGGCTGGAGCCGCTCTTGCCCGCGAAGGGAGGGCGCCTCAAAGCGGGGGGCCGGGGTGCCCTGAAGCCCTGCCTGCTGACCGGGCGCCCTAGCTGCGGGGACAGCCGCGCGGGCGTCCAGCCGCACTCACCGCCGTCCTCCCTCCTTCCTGCGAAATGCATTCGCGTTCGGCGTCCCTATGTACCCTGACGGAGCGCTCAGTCCGTCAATCCCCGCCGCCCGAGAGTCTCCACTCGCAGCCCAAGCGGCCGGCGCGGGCCTTCCTCTCCCTTCCCCCCGCAGGTGTTAAGCCGCCGGCGGGGACGGGAGGTTACGAAGTTTAAAAGGTGAACTGGATTTTTGGTGGCGGTGGTGGTTGGAGTCAATCAACGGGCGCGGGGCGGGCCTGGCAGCTATCGACTGGGGCAGAGACCGGGTCCGCTGCTCGCCTTTCTAGAAACAGGTGTTTAAACACGATAGCAGCCGCGAGTCAATTAACCCATTAAAAGCCCGCTTTACGGCATTGATTCTGGGCGCCGCTGCTGGCGACCGCGTTCGGGAAGTTCCTTGGTGAAGGGAGGGGCGCGGTGGGGAGGGGAGCCCGGACTTGACCGTATCCCGGTTGGCGCAAAGGACCCCGAGAAGTCCCTGCCACTGGAACGACGAGTAGCAGGGCTGCCTGCCCAGGCGGACGGGTAGAGGGCTTGGCCCTTCCGCCGGGTTGTGGGAGTAAGGTCCTGGCTCTATTTTCCCCGGGACTGTGACCTTGTAACCCTGGCTCACCTCCCTGCCTGCAGAGCCTCCCCCACCCCTCGGGGCTGGGCGGGTCTGTGGCGTCAGCGACAGGGTGGGGTGGGGGACAGTGAGCGGCCGCGAGCAGCCGAAGCGCCCCGCGCAGGCCAACGTCACCCGGACGCCCTCAGCCGGGACTGCGGACACGGGCGGGTTAAGGCCGAAATCCACGTGGAAGGTTCGGTGCCCGCTGTTCCCCCACCCTCTCCCTCGGCGCTACCAGGTTTCCCTCCCGGATGGGGCGACGTAGGCCCAGTGGCTCCGGCCCAAGCCGTGGACGCACACAGGGGACGACACAAGTGCTCGGGTCCACTCCAAGTTGTAACTGCCACATTGGGGGATAGAAAAGCGCTGAGCCGAGCGTGGGAGACGGCGCGTGAAGGCAGGGGAGAGACACAGAGACCGAGAGGAGGGGCGTCCCTTCAAGTGACCTGCAAGAACCCTAGACATCTGGACTAGTCGTACACCCCTTGTCTCCAGGAGTAGGAGAAGGCCGGCGGGGACCCTCCCCCCGAGCTCTGCGCGGCTTGAGGGAGGAGGCTCCGCGTTGCGAGCCCACCTGCCGGATGGCAGATACAACCATACGGAAGGCAGTTAGAACAAATAGACCTGTGTGTCCTGAACGTTAAAACAAAATATTAGACCGCTGAAATTTAAAAAAAGAAAGAAAGCACATAGATTTCCACGTTTAAAGAAATTCAAATACCCTTTCCCAGCTGCCTTATGGGGCCTTTGTCCATGAGGGGGCCTGCCACTCCCCAGAGCCCTGGGCTCCAGTCCAAGGCCAGGCCAGTCCATAAAGGGGAGAAGTGGAGCCCATGAGCTGGAATGGGGCATATCTGACTGGCAGGGTCCTGGGGGAGGTAGTGACAATCTCCCTTTCCCCAGTTTTAGAGAAGACCCCTATGTTCACTCCTTTTTCCCTCACAACCCTAGATTAACATGTAGGGTTCAATGATGGAAGGAAGGAAGGTGGGCAGGAGGAAGGGAGGAAAGGAAGGAAGGAAGGGTGAATGCTCTGTCTCTGATCTGCCAGACCTCCTATCTCATTTGCATGGTCCCCTCTCCAAAAGATTAGTGTCCTCTAGGCAGCGTCTCTTGGGCCCTGTGGGGAGGTGGACCTACAGGTCCATTCCTTCCCATTCCTGAGTCCAAAGGCTGCCAGTCCGAAATATTAAAGAATGAATGATACAAGTGTGTTCTCCAAACAGGCTCATGTGCGTGCTATGCCTCAACCCAACCTAATGGGGATCTGATTTCTTCTCACAGGACAGCTGGTTTGTCTTTGCGTGGTAAGATAAATGACATTAAAATAGAGCCCAGGGGCCACCTATTAGCTCAGAGCATGGGGCGGTGCTGTGGGCTTTTTAAAGCCCGATCCCATTGCCTGACAATTTAGATGGATCCACTTTGCTCTTGTTGCTGTTTTCTGAAGTAAGCAACGCATGTGACTGAAAAGGCTTGAAATTGTGTCAAAGTGATGTTTTAATCTCATTGAAAAGTGTATTAAAGGACAAGATGTAATTTATGTGAGATGCTTCGATGAAAGGAGAGATTGGAGTGGATGATCCTTTCACTCACCGTGAACCGGGTGTCATGTTTATATTGAAGCCTGTGTAGCTAATCTAATTTGCAATAACTGGGATGGCCTGTAGGAAAAAGCATTCTGATTTCACTTTATTTCTTTTCATATAGAAATTCCTTATGACTTGTCTCCTCTTGTGAGTAATGCCTTTTCTATTTGGGGGCTAATGAAAGAGACTATGAGAAAGGGCTGTGTTTGCTCATAACGCAGGCTTCTTTTTTTCTTGCACACACCTAGGCATCAATTCCCCTAGTCATTGTCTTGCTTGGACTTGAGTGGAACACTTTGCATTGGCCTGAAACAATTTTTGATTTCTTCTGAGTAAACGTTACTACAACCTACTGTTTCCAATCCCACTGTGTCCGCCACACTTAGTGGAACAGGGGGGCCTCTGGTGCTTGCGTGTTTAACCATACCCACTGCCATCAAGCTGATTCCAACTCAGAGCCACCCTGTAGGACAGAGTAGAACTGCCCCACAGGGTTTCCAAGGCTGTAAATCTTTTCGGAAACAGACTGCCACATCTTTCTCCCGCCCAGCAGCTGCAGCTGGTAGGTTCAAACCGCTGACCTTTTGGTTAGCAGCCCAGCACTTTAACCACTCTGCAACCAGGCTCCTTTTGTGTGGTTAGCAGGAAGAAGCTATGTTAGTTCCTCCCAAGGATTTTTGCTTTAGATGTTTGCTTCAGGCCATGTAGCTTTATCAGAGTCCTACATTCGAGGATATGTATATTCTACAAATTTTCATTTAAATCGTTGTGAAGTTCCCCCATATTCAGAAAAGTTTGATCGTGTGCCGATTCTTTTCACTAGCTTATGAAGAAACCAAACACACCTACTGTTCAGATTAGGCACTTTGTATTCTTATTATTGCAGGTAACACAAGCTTTCTTTATCAATAAAAAAACTACACGTTAGAAAATTGCAACTTTTGTGCAACGTAAAAAGGAGTATTCTAACTTAATTACGGAGGTTTGTGTAAATGCAACTTTCGCAGTGACCCATTTAATTTTGCAGTAATTACTGACAAAATAAGACAAGGATGAATCACAATACAGTATATTTATCTTGCAGGGAATATTGTGGTGCTGACGTAGTTAAACCAAGCAGTAAGGGGAAAAAAATCTAAGGGGGGCAAATATATAAAAGGTACTAAAAAATCACACCCTGAAATCATTTGTGTTAAAACCGCAGAAGCTGTTGCTTAAGTGGCTTTTCTAAACAGTTCAACCAAGTTGTAGAGGCGCTGGCAGATTCTCCTCAAAATTCAAGGCTCCTGAACCCTCTTCTGATAGGGCCAAGTCTCAGCTCCGCCGATTCACCTACCTGGGCTTAACTTTTGCAGGACCTAGAAATCAGGGAGGCAGAAGAGGGAGAGGGAGACC
>NW_004444038.1:8973475-8975422 GCF_000243295.1 Trichechus manatus latirostris
GTCTCTCCGTCAGGAGGCCCCGTCGTTCCCACGCGGTCTCAGGTGGGCCCGGGGCCGGTTCACGCAGTTTTTGCATCTTAGGCAAACAACTTGTGGAAGATTCACTCCAGAACAGCGGGGGCTATGTCACTCTTTTGCGATTGCCACCAACTTTTTTTCTACTGTTACTGAGTAATCAGATTCCAGGTAGATCTTATTGTTGACCTTTCCAGAAATTCCATTTTAGAGGAAGGAGCCCAAAATTGGTAAGTTGTGTGACTACAAACTCCCGGGCTAATGTTAAAGCCACTCCCCCCCCAAGGGTAAGGGCTGATAGAAAAGGAAGCTGTGGAACCGTACCCTACACAAGCGCTGCCCGGTTACCGGAATTATGGGGGGCCTTGACTGAATGCCTTGGCCGCGAGAAGGGGCGCTGCAGATGCTCGCAAGAACATCAATGCACTCGGCATTGAGGGATGCGTTCGGAGGGGAAACTAGGCTGCCTGAGTCCTGTGTTCGGGCTGAGCAGCAGGAGCACTCAAGGGCGAATTTCTCGGGCTGTGCCCCTCGGACCATGCCCCTTGCGTCCTAGGGCGCGCCTCTCCTTTCCAGCCCTCTGGACGAGCAGAGGGCGAGGTGCCGGCCTCGGTACCAACTTTCCCCTTCTCTGCAGGCGCAGAGTTGCTGGCGAGGAGTGCGGAGGAGGAGCTGGGTCGAAATTCTGCGCATTGAAACCTGACCAGGGGCTGTGTTTTCCTCCCCCTGCCACCCATCGCTTCTTTCTCCGTCTCCGCTCGCAACGCCAACCGTTAATCACTCCGGGCGCGCGGGCGGGGGAGAGGGCGAGGAGGGCGAGCTCGGAGTTCGCCGCCGCCGCCACGCGCGCTCAGGAAGCAGCGTGGCTGTGACCCCCTTCCCGGGCCCCTCCCTCCTTCCCCTGCCTCCCCCCTCCTTCCTTCCTCCCTCCCTCCTCCCGCCGCCCGCGCCCAGTTTATATACTCGCCTCCCCACGTCACTCGCCAGCGCGCCATGCAAATAATCCCCCCGCCGCCGGCTCCCATTGGCCGCGGCCAACTCATTTAATGGCAGCTCGGGGCTCAGCGTATGGCTGCTGGGGCCCCGGCGCGCCGCGAGCCTCGCTCCTGCGCCTCCGCTCGGAGCGCTCCCGCCGCGAGCGAGCTGGGGAGCCGAGAGCACAGTTCCCGGCCGCTTCTCCTCCGCTCGGGCTGCGAGGTGCCGGCTCTCTTCCCCCTCTCCCCGCGCCCTCGCTTCTTCCACCGCCCCCCTTCCCGCGCCTCCTCCCCGGCTCGGTTTTAATTGCGTCCTCCGGTTCCCGGCGGCGTGGCGGGGTACCAGGCCCCCCCTCTCCCTCCTTCTGTCTCGCTCTCTCTGGGCACCTGGGACCGGCAGATGCAAACTGCACGCGGCTCGCCTCTCGCTCCGAAGTTGTGGCCACCAACTTTGAAGGCCGGTAAAGAATAGAGCGGAGGAAGAAAGGCGGGAGCGCGCGCGCGCGCGCGGCGGCGAGCGGGGAGGCGGCGACCCCTCGGGCCGGGCCGGGCCCAGCGCGGCCAACTCCCTCCCGCCTCCGAAAGTGGAGCCGCAACTTTGCAGCAACTGCACCTGTGTGAACAGCTCGGCCGCGGGCGACCGGGCTGGGGCGGCGACTAGGGCGGCGGCGACAGAGCCAGCACTCCCCCTCTTCGGCGAGCGGTTTCCGCACCAGGAGAAACTTTCCACCTGTGAATCCGACCAGCGCTGAGTGCGTGTGCTTTTCCTCTTTGTTGTTGCTCCCCTCCCTCCCCCGTTATTCTCGGCTAGGACCTCTTCCCCACCCCCCTGACGTCTCGCTGCATTTCGAACCCCTCTCCCCCCACCCACCCTCGGCCCTCTATGCTTGAGGCTTGTTCCGCCTGGTGAAGCCGACAGCCGCCCCGATGTACAGCATGATGATGGAGACAGACCTGC
>NW_004444038.1:8976515-9015011 GCF_000243295.1 Trichechus manatus latirostris
GTCAACGGCACCGTGCCCCTGACGCACATCTAGGGCCGCGCGGCACCGGCCGGCCGCGGGAGGCGGGCGCCGCGGTCGTCCTGGACCGAACGCCGGACACAGTGGGACCTCGCTCCCGGCGCGGCCCCGGGCCTGGCCCTCCACCCGGGGCTCCGCGCCCCAGCCCAGCCTAGCCTTCCTTTTTTGTACAGAATGTTTTCATGTTCTTGTAAAAATGAAAATAGTGGTGAGGAGGAGGTCACCGTCGCTCTGCCTCCCTTTTTAGAGGCTCCCGGGGACTACTAGTTGTTGAAGCCAGTTTTGCGTTTTAGACTGAACTTCGGTGTTTTCTTGAGACTTTTTGTACAGTATTTATCATTCATGAAGGAGGCAGGAAGCGTTTTATTTGCTAAAGAGGACAAAAAGACAGAACAAAAATACAGGCAATGCCAACTTTTATATAACCGCTGGAGCAGTAACTCGCATCCTGGCGTCGCTCTTTATGGCTTTTTCTCGCCTGACAAGGTGATGCAGGAGGAATTCTCATGTGTGACATACGTAGTCAGGCAAATCCAAACACTTCAAAGTTTTCTGTAGTTGCTACGGCTTTTTTTGTTTGTTAATTTATACAGAGTCCCCCCCCCCCCTTTAGACTGAGACGTTCTATTCTGGGTTTTGTAAAACTTTCTGTATCTGAAAATTTCCATTTTTTGTTTTGTATCATTTCTTGTAAATGCATTGTGAAATTTTTATTTTAGGCGTTGCGGTGTGGAGGAGGGGGATTCAGATTATGTATATAGTTTCCTAAAAAGCCTTTCTTTTAAAACGAAAAAGAACCCTCTTCAAGATGCATTGAATTTGAGTCAATAAATTTAAAAGAGAAAAAGCAAACGTTTTTCCATAAATTTGAAACGTGCTAATTTTGTATGCATGTTTTATGACCTCAAAATAGAATTAGTAAATCAGGAAGAGGAGAAAGATAAATTATCAGCATGAACTAAAAATAACCGAACCCCAGGCAATGGGAGTAGGACTCTCAGGAAGCTTTATTAAATGGAGGGGAAGAAAGTCAAAATCGATAAAACAGGTTTAGAGCGAGATGATTTTATATAGTTGACAGTGTTAATACAAACGAGAAATAATCACAAAAAGTCTGTTTGATAGAGTGGCCCTTTCACTGGCTTGCTTTTCATTTGATGGCCGTGGCCCAGGCAGATCCTGGTCTTAGATCTGCACCGCGTTCTGGTCTGGAAGAGGAAAAGAGAAGGGGAGACCCCAATGGCTGGGCCAGGCCAAGGATGGGGGATAAAGACGATGGATGGCGTGCGGGTGCCCCCAATTCACCTGTAATTAACAGGATTGCAAATGGAGTTTATCTCGAATTGACTTTAAGGAAACACAATCTGGGAATCAGAAGTACTGCACCCAGCCCCCTCAGTCCGTCCGCAGCCACTCCCACTGGCCTCGTCCTCCTTGGGAAAGGACCGAATAATTTTGTAGGATTTTCTCTCTCTCTCTCTCTCTCTCTCACACACACACACACACACACACACACATCAACACCCACCTCCCACCCCCCTCGATCGTTAACTGGGATTCGGGTTGCTAACCGAGGTGAACACAAAATGCCATGTTTATTATTCCTGTTGAGACCATGAGGTTGTGTGATGCTTTAAAATTCTTCATTATATTTTTCATAGGTGTTCATTACTGCAATTCTTCTGGAATTTGAAGTTTTCTGTAAAACTGTCTCCGAATTATCTGACAGCATTAAACATTGCATTGAAAAGTTATACTGTAGCAAATACACTCTGAGAGTAGTCACAGCGTTAGGGTATTATATTTTTGGAAAAAAAGAAAAGGTGAAGTCCACATCGGAATATGTTGATTACAGCAGCTTGAGACCTACCCACCTCATTTTCTCAACATCTTTTTGTGTCCTGGAAAGAGTATGGATTATCCATCCAAAAGTGGGCATTCGATAGCTGGCTAATGAGAACCGAATTCAGTGGGCATTCAAGATTACGCTTTAAGTATATAATGCTAACCCGACAATTGACATGTGTGATTTTTTTGGAGTCATTTTGATAATTTTACTTAAAGCACTCATTCGTTAAAGTGATTGCAGAAATTCCAAGAATGATGTCTACCGCTTTCTAATAAGATAATAACCGCCCCCCCCCTTTTTTTTTTTGGTTCTTAGCCATTTGATCCTTTGTGAAACAGTGGTTTCTGAAAATGTTTGGTTGCATATGGATTGCTGAGTGGAGTGGCGTCAAGAAATAGTCTGGGAACAAGTGTCACACAGAGTCTGCTCTGAGAGATGCTTTGGAGAATTTTAGAATGCCCCGTTAATTCACCACCAAGCTTTATGCACCAGGCCACTGTACTCTGAAATGTACAAAGTTCACTTTAGCTGGAAGATCTTCTCTTGTTGACTCCATATCTCAGCATCTCCCTGTACTTATATCAGTAGTAGATAAATGTGTGACCATGCTCACATATGTATATACCCAAGTTTGTATTTATGTTCAACTGTTGGCATTGATATCTCAGCTTATCACACATATGAGTAAGGTGACTTTCAATAGAGGCCACTGTTCTCACTTTAAAAGCTGCAGATATATAAAAGGTTTAGCTGGTATGCTGGAAAGAGCAGGCAAAGCTGTCGGTGGTTCCTGGAAGGTGAACTTCTAGTTCGCCATTCTACAGCATGTGCCTCAGACACAGCTAAAATATTCAATGCCAGGCGCCCCAAGCCATATTATTTCCATTATTTCCTTTTTCTTTGGTTGATTAGAACGACGTGGAGAAAAGCAAACATAAATTTTTGAATGACTCAATTTTAAAACAAACGGGGCGGGGAGGGGTAGAGATTAGCTGGGATTCATTTCTCAGGATTGAGATCCTACCAACCCTGCAGCGTCCCTCCAAATTAAATTCGTGGAGAAAATTTTCTACTAGGCCCTGGAGACATTCCACTCAACTGCAAACTCGGATCTTGCCAAGGTATTAGTAATCGTGTTCACGGAATGAAATATGATTCTAATTATTATATGATGACTTCATTCATTTCCAAAAATCACAGGGTAGTGTTTTCACTGCTTATTCCAATTTTTTTTTATATTTAAATAAACCGTGTGAAGAAGGCGGAGGAGACCCCTGAGATCCTGTACAAAGTTTGAATAACTTGGTGCGGCAGCCACGTCCTGAGTTCGTCCTAACTGGACAGTTCCTCTCAGGCCGGGTCTCTCTCAGCTGACGGTAGGATGGTTTCTTGAAGATTGTTTGTTATTTGTTTTTAACTCTTTCCGCCCTTTTTGTTGTTGTTATGATTTTGCACCCCTACTACCCCTCCCCCCAAGTAGCTAGATGAAATGAATGAATTTTTTAAAACAGTTGCGGGTCTAGAGAGCTTGATCTGCAGGCGTTCGTTGGGTAGCGTGACTGACGGGTCTATTAAAATGATGTGAGTGAGAGAAGAATAGCACGTATATTCACGCATTTCATTTTCCCCACAAAGACCGGGCAAGGCAGATTTTTATCTCTGGAAAATTCTGGCTAATTAGAGAAAATGTTTCTAGGGCCCTAGTCCCTAGAAGGAGCGAGCTGAGGTCAGGCTGGCCCCCAGCACCATCCGCCTGACTCGCCGGGCACCCCTACATCCCTGCCAGCCAACCGTCTCCGCTCGCTCCCCAGCCTCCGCTTCTGCAGCCTTGCCCCTGGGGCAGAGAGGCACAGAGATAGGCGGCAGATTTAATAATAGGTTTGATTCCTTGGAAACTTCAAAGGAAGAGCAAAGTTGGCCTGCGCTGCAGCTCTCTCCAGCCTGACTATTTGGCGGGATTGAAAGGCCGAGCCAGATGGGGAGGAGGTTGGGGCCGGGGGGCTGTGAGGTCCCCCCGGGTGAAGAGCTGCGCCCCCGGGGCCCCGCCGCCCCGAGCCCTGCAGAGGTGGGGGCGTCGCCCCGGGATCGGAGCGAGGGCAGGAGAGTGGGCTAGAGAGCGCGGAGCCCTGTGCCCGCAGGCCGGGGGTGCGAAGACCCACTGCGCCCTTCCCTCTCTCCCCCCCTCTCTGCTCCCAGCCCCCTGGACCGCCTCCCTAAGCCTGAAGGCGAGGGCCCCGCGGGAGGCGCCAAGCGCTTCCTTCCTTCCTTCCTTCCTCCTCCCACCTCCCTCCCCCGGCCCTTCCTCTCCAGCTGCGCCCCGCCGCGCGCCGCTCGGTTCGCGGGGACCCGGCTCAGCCCCGCCAAGGCCGAGCACCCCGCGGCCGCCCACTCGCCCCCGGGGATACAAAGCGGCGACCCGGCGGGAGGCAGCGGCTCTGTGGCCCGTGGCCCGGGCCACAGGGCCCCAAGCGCATCGATTCGTCCCTGCCAGGGAAGCGCGGCCCGGGCCTTCTCCACGCTCAAGGCTCTCCCACGCCAGTCCCCCGCTCTTCTCCTCGTTTCTACTGTGCTTTTCGCTACTCCTCACAAGTCCCCTTTTCTCCTGGTCTAGCAGTGTACGAAGCTCTGTAACAGTCTGAGGCTTCCTGCTTTTCCTTTCTCATCCCCACTCACGTATTTTTCTCTCCACTTTTCTGGTACCTGCCGGCCCCTGTCCCTAGTAATCATTCGTTTTTATTTCTTCATTTGCTCACTCTCCCTTTACCCCCTCCACTTCTGGCTCTAATACCGAATTGCTTCTCATTGACTTTTCTTTCTCTGCACTCCCCAGCTCTTCTCTTTGTCTGTGTGCTCGCCCCCGTTTCTTCTTCCCCTTCCACTGCCTGCTCTCTGAACCCCCTCTTGGTCCTGGCCGGGCCACAGGACGCCTTCTCAGAGACGCGGTGTCGAGGTCCGGCAGGTGCTTGGGAGTCGGCCCCTTGGCCCCTGATTTCCCTCTGCCCGGTCCCCACGTCCTGCGGGGGGCAGGCGAGGGCGTTGGGGTTCACCCCAGGCCTGTCGACGGAGAACCCCCTCAGCTAATTCCCAGTCCACACCGCTGCCTCCGAGGCCAGGGAGGGGTGTCAGCCGCGGGGGGAGGGGATTCAGGTGGCTGATGGAGGGAGGGGGCAGAGTGTTTTTGTGTCTAAAGAGAGCAGGATTAGTAGAGGGAAAGTCCTGACCCCGGGGTCAGTTGCAAGTCAAACCCTTTTACAATCAGCCCGCGGAACGAGCCCATCTCAGGCTCTACCGCAACAAGTGGGGAGGGAAGGAGAGTGGGAGGAGGAAGGCAGGGGCCCCCTTCTCCACCCAGGGATGAGAGAATGAGAAGGCGTTGGACGGAAGAAGGCAAAGAACTAACTAACCCCTCGAGGCTAAAAAGGATACGCTGTAGTGGACAAAGCGGTGCGGAGCGGTGCGCACGCAGTGGCGTTAGCAACCTCGGGGATGGGGGCTTGGTGCTGTGCAGAACGTGATTAGCTGTCCATCAACATTTCACCTCCTTTAGTAAAATACCTGCCTTTCCCATTTCTTGGGCTATCTTTGGGGCTTCTCCTCTGGATGGAAGACTAAGGGGAATGCTTGATAGACTCTGCTCAAGAGGATGTGTCTTATAGATAACAATTCTGTTTCCGTAAGAAACAAAACAAGTAAAAGACCAAATTCCAGGTTGCTCTCTCTTTCCCTTTCTTCCCCAGGCTCTCCAGGAAATGTAGCCTTATCTGATATTCTTGAAACCCTTCAACCTTGATCTACTTGTGTGTGTGTGTGTGTGTGTGTGTGTGTGTGTGTGTGAGAGATAAGCAGTATGTGGGGGGATATTGAGGCTGTTTGTCACTAGACTCCATCCTCCATCAGGTAGGGGAATGAGACAGTCATTTGAGTCTAAAGCAGGCCGTTGTTCAGCAAGGATGAGATCCTCCTCAGTGCTGATCTAAAAAGTAAGGGAAACTGAAGTTTGGGGTGAAGAATGAGAGGGAGGTCGGGGAGAAGGCAAGAAAGTAGAGGAATTGTCTTCTTTAGCAGCTAGGTTGGGAATTTATGCTAAAATTACAGTATCAAGAGTTTTAACAAACATGAAAAACCTATAAAGAACCCAAACAAGTGATACATCCAAAAACAGAGAAAGATAATCTATTTTGATAGTTTAAAAAAAAATTATAATGAGATTGCCGTATTTTCCTCTAAATTGACTTTTCATCCACAAATGAGAAAAGGCTAACACCAAATTAAAAAAAAAAAAAGACGAAGCAGTTTTTAAAAAACTAGATAAATAATTTGAAGTGAGCTGGAACATAGCCAAGGATTTACCCTGGGTAATGTCCAGGCACTGTGGCAATAAGGGTTCTGAGTTCAAAACCAAGCGGCAGACTGCTACATGGTAAACTGCTAAGCATAACCTATGGAGAAAATGTGTCTATGACGGAAACTCTGGACATTATGAGTAATTCTGAATGCTCCACAGGCAGCTTGCGAAGATTTAATTGCCCTCAGCCACTTCAGAACAACCATGTGAGTACATTAAAGATGTTGTTTGTGAAGAACAGCAGGTCACCACATGCAAAGCCCTGAAATAGTCCACCAGGCAAATCAGTGGAAAAAAATCAGCTTTTGTTAGATTTTGCAGTTTCAGGAATTAGGCATTCACTGCAGAGCTGCAGTTTTGAGAAATTGCAATGTCAGGCATGTTCCCAGTGGGGAAATATTGTGAGAGTGTGGAGGAACATAAGATTGGGTTTGACAATGGGGAAACTGACAGGAGTCATCACCCAGATATTGTCTTCTCTCTGAGCACCCCGGAAATGCTAACTAAGATGATATCTAGTGCCAGCAATAGCACTCTGTGTTAGTCCTCGAACTCAGAAGATACAAAAACGAGAATCCTAGACGTCTAAAGGACTGACCCAGGGCTTCACACGATGAATACCAGAATTTATAGGGCGAAGATACCCTGTAGTTATGTAAAACCCATGAACAGTAGAATAGTGCTGTCAAGAGCAACCTAAAAAAACTCAAAGCAGAGGCCAACTTCTGTTTTATTTCTAAGTAACAGTGTAGGATGCAATCTAGGTGAGCATGTTTTAACCTAGGAAGGGGTTTAGGAATCTCGTGCATTTAAGTAATTCAGACTACAGGGAGGAATTTTAGTAAGCACGAAGGCTCACGTTTCAGTGGTAAATGTAACTGTAGTATTTGCGTAGATGGAGAAGCAGGAACTCTGTTCTTTGTGTTAGAAATTAAACAGAAAAGTCAAGTTTATCCTTGTAAAAATTGACCATTTGCATTTTCACCTCGTAGAGAAATAATACACCTGTTCTCGGAAAAAAAATGTAGAATCAACATGAAAAGTTCGTCAATAGAGTATTGATTGTGTCTCTAATCTCTATTAAACTGCAGTACAGCAACGGAGCAAACAGCATAGGATTTCGACTCATAGAATTGAGGCTTAATCGTGGCTAGCACATACTAGCTCTGAGTCCTTGGGCATATGTCCTTACCTCTGAGTCTATTTCCTCATAAGTAAAATCAAAATAATAATACCAACTTCGTAGAGACATAGTCAGGATTAACGATCTAATGTGCTTGCAAGGCCTGGCAAATAGTAAGCCCTCAATAAACGGTCATTTGACATAATGACATTTGAACCCTGTGTTATCTCAGGCAAAGTGGAGAATTATGACATTAAGTACTAAATTTGACCTAGGTAGGGAACAGGAGCCCTGGTAGCGCAGAGGTTAAGTGCTCGCCTGCTAACTGAAAAGTCAGTGGTTGGAACCTGCCAGCTGCTCCTTGGGAGAAAGATATGGCAGTCTGCTCCTGTAAAGATTACAGCCTTGGAAACCCTATGGGGCAGTTCTACTCTGTCCTATAGGATCACTATGAGTTAGAATCAACTCAAGGGCAGTGAGTTTGGGAGGAAACCATTTGGAATTATACAAATCACAGTCCTTCCACTCAGCGATGTTAGTAATGATTTCCCTTTAGAGTTACTGGACAATCATCATGCTCATTCATCAACAAACATTTTTCAAGACCACAGTATATGTCCAGGAATTGCGCGCATGTTATACATGAGGCACTTTCCAGCTGCTGAGAATCACGAGGATCAATCCGATGTGATCCTGCCCTCCAGGAGCTCCCCGTCTGGGGGTGGGACAGATTATCAGGCAGGCAAGTGCAACACCAAGTGTTCCAGTTGTGTGACAGAGGGTCATACCGGATGGCATGTAAGCGTTGTTATCGAATTTGGGGGAAGTAGGGACGGCTTCTCGGA
Organism: Trichechus manatus latirostris; assembly: GCF_000243295.1. Lineage (NCBI taxonomy): Eukaryota > Metazoa > Chordata > Mammalia > Sirenia > Trichechidae > Trichechus > Trichechus manatus. The sequence goes on from NW_004444038.1 coordinate 8,984,696, forward strand.
GAAAATAAAACCTGGACTGAGACCTGAGACTTCATGTTGGTTCACGCGACCCCAGGTTACCAACATCACACTTACGGACAACCCACACTTAACAACGGACTGACGTAAAACCTAATATATTAAAAATTTGAGTTGAATACAATGGTTCGTAATAACAGACGCGGGCTCACTACTTTGTGACGCTCAGGAAAGCACTGCGCGGTTTGGAAGTGTTTCTTAAGTGTTTTATATGCATACCGAAAAAAAAAAAAAACGTCGCTGTCGAGTAGATTCTTTATATGCATAAAAAAACAAACAAAAATATCAAACCCATTGCCTTCGATTCCGACTCATAGTGACCCTGTAGGACAGAGTAGAACTGCCCCATAGAGTTTCCAAGGAGCGCCTGGTGGATCCAAACTGCCAGCCTTTTGGTTAGCAGCCGTAGCACTTAACCTCTACACCACCAAGGTTTCCTGCATATGCATAGGAAGGTAAAATATATACTACACACAGGAGCCCTGGTGGGGGAGAGGTTAAGCACTTGGCTGCTAACCAAAAGGTCAGCAGTTCAAATCCACCAGCTGCTGGTTGGAAACCCTGTGGGGACAGTTCTACTTTGTCCTATAGGGTCACTAGGAGTTGGAACCCACTAGACAGCAATGAGTTTTTGTTTTTTTAATACTAAGACAAACATTTGACTAACCGATGCTGAATGAGAACCTGAAGTACCCATTCTGACTGACCTACAAATTTGATTTAAAGACAGACTTTGTAACCGGGACTGCCAGTACTGTACACACTCACTGCAGCTGGTCTTTCTATGAGATGTGCAAACTGTTTATATTTTCTTCAAGAATCAATGAAGGTCGCTGTATAAAATTAAGCAGGGATGGCAGGGTTGTTGCAGACTGGTTTTGGTGATCAAAGATGTAGACTCAGCAGAGACCTCTTGGGGTAGTCGTCTCTCCGCATTAGGTGCGTAAGAACCACCAGGAAAACTTGTTAAACATTTAGATTCTCGGACCCAGGGCCCCTGAGATGCAGATTCTAGGGTTCCAGAAATCTGCCATTTCTCAGACACCACAGCACTCCAGGTGATTCTGAGGCAGGCCTAGAAGACACTTGGAAAACTGTATCAGGGCATGGCCCCGGATATTTTTTATGGTAAGTAGCCACTAAAGCTGTGTCTAGATAATTTAAATTTGAGTAGCAATTGATTATATTTATAAAGGGTTCTCACTTATCGTTCAATGTAGATGGTTTTTGGAAAAAGTTAAAATTAGTGAGAGAAGAAAAAATCTAAACTGGATTATTAGAATCACGTGAATAGAAACAACTGATTGATTACGGATTTTTATCTTCCATTTCCAAACTGGTTGTTTTAACCACTTGGAAATATCTTTCTACTCTCCTCAATTATAGTCAGTGTAGAACATAGGGAGCATACACCACAAACATTATTATTTTTTTTTTTAAAGATGGAAGATTGATGGGCTAAACGAAGTCTTATATTTTGTTGTAACAATTTGTGATTTGTATTTACATAGACTAGGTCTGTACAACCCTTGTGAACCCAGGGTAGGACAAAACGTTTATGTCAATAGTTGAGGCTTATTTCAATGGCGTTTGAAAAGTAGAAGTGCCATTTAAATGTGCACATGAGATGAATTAAATTGGTTTATTCTGATGAATCATAATTATAATCATAATAATCATAATAATGGTATATTTATTATCTAGCTAGTAATAATATATATTATAGGACTATCATATGGTGGCTCAGTGGTTAGGAGCTTGGCTGCAAAACAGAAAGGCTGGCAGTTCGAATCCACCAGCCGCTCCTTGGAAACCCTATAAGGCAGGTCTACTCTGTCCTGTAGGGTCACTATGAGTCAGAGTTGACTCGATGACAGCAGGCTTGTTTTGTTTTTAATCTCAATTTTGCCATCTGTAAAATGAGAACACCTTATTCCAAAAAAGGCTTGATACATTAAGTACTTTAAATGTCTTAGAACGAGGATATGCAAATAGGACATCAGTTTAAACAGTATAAACTATGATGTATCAATCAGTATTTTATCTCCAACACATTCATTTCAGCATTGTGGATGTTACTATGACTACTGATAATAATAAGGACAACATTTATGATTACAGATTAAGGTATGGTTGTGGCAAAACTCAGTATCTATTTGAGTAGCATATAAGAAAAAGAATTTTAAGCAGGATATAATGAGAAAATATTTTACATAAAATCATCAAAGCGGTATTGATAATTTAAGAATTCCAACATAACTTTTAACTAAATTTAGGACAGAAGGTATCATTCGCAGATGGGATAACCTATGCATTTACATGCATAATTTTGGGGATATAATGACATTGTCTCTGTTGACTAACCCAATCATAATTTCAATGGATAAGAATATTAATCCAGGTGTCTTAGTTATCTAGTGTTGCTATAACAGAAATACCACAAATGGATGACTTTAACAAACAGAAATTTATTCTCTCACAGTCTAAGAGGCTAAAAGTCCAAATTCAGGATGCCAGCTCCAGGGGAAGGCTTTCTCTCTCTGCTGGCTCAAGGGGAAGGTCCTTGTCATCAATCTTCCCCTGGTTTAGGAGCTTCTCAGCTCAGGGACCCCAGGTCCGATAGATGCACTCTGCTCCCGGCTCTTCTTTCTTGGTGGTCTGAAGTCCCTCTCCTCTCTGCTCATTTCTCTCTTTTATGTCTCAAAGGAGATTGACTCAAGATACAACCTAATCCTGTGGATTGAGTCCTGCCTCATTAACATAACTGCCTCCAATTCTACCTCATTAACATCATAGATTTACAACACAGAGGATAATCACATCAGATAACAAAATGGAGGACGACCACGCAATACCGGGAATCATGGCCTTGTCAAGTTGACACACATTTCTGAGGGACACAATTCAATCCATAACAAGGTAATTGGGTCCAGTGAATAGTGGGTAGGGCAGGGATTCTTACACTTTCTCAGTATCAAATATTATTATTATTGCTACTATTATTACTACATAAACATTCCTTGTATACTGTCTACAACACCCAAAACTATAGACATTTATCACCACATGGTTTTCACAGAAAGAAGAAAATCCTGTACTCAAAAAGAAGGAAAGAATGTATCAGAACAAAATTATTTATATTAGTTAATCAAATGAAATAGAGAAGTAAAATCTAGCGTGACTCAAAGCAGTCGTACTCATGGTCAAAATTATTAGATCAAGCACCTTTTTAGAAAGTTGGTTGAAATCCTGGCGTGAGGAGCATTTAAAACTGAAATAGATAAAAAGCTAATGAACACATTTTAGCCATTCTTTGCCATATGAGTTTACATGTTAGTATTTTACCATCTCTAATTCTCTCTGAATTGTTGTTGTTGTTAAGTGCCGATTCATGGCAACCCTGTGTACAACAGAACAAAACACTGCCTGGTCCTGCACCATCCTCACAATCATTATTATGCTTGAGCCCATTGTTGTAGCCATAGATTTAAATTTGGTTATGTTAATCTAAGTAAGATATCAAAGTAAAATCTGTCTTGCTCATTCTGTTTTTTTTTAAAAAAAATCATTTCTATTAGTCTTTCAAACTGAGAATACTCCTAGAAATATATTCTCAGTTTTAAAACACTATGAAATTTTGAAAACAAACTATTCACTTGCTAAGGGAAATTATACAAAATTTTAAAAAATAGTTAAACCAACACTTTATTGTTTCAAAAGAGTTACCTGTAGTAACAATTTACAGGAAAATAAAATTTTACTTAAAAATCTCAGCTCAAATTAAATGTATATTAACTGTAATGGAGTCCCTTGAGGGTCCAAATGGTTAATGCACTTGACTGCCAACTGAAAGGTTGAAGGTACAAGTCCACCCCGAGACATCTCTGAAGAAACTCCCCGTGATCTACTCCAAAAAAATCACCCATTGAAAATCCTCTGGAGCACAGCTCTACTCTGACATAAATGGCTGTTATGGATTGAATTGTATCCCCCCAAAATATGTGTTGTAAATCCTAACCTCTATGCCGGTGGTTATAATCCCATTTGGGAATGGGTTGTCTTTGTTATGTTAATGAGGCAGGAATAGTGTACGGTATATCTTGAGCAATCTCTTTTGAGATATAAAAAGAGATTAAACAAATGAGCAGAGAGAGAGACCGGGGTAAGATAGACACCAAGTCACATGGAGATCTCCAAGGAACCAGGAAGCAGAAATTGAAAAGACCAGGACTTTCCTCCAGAGCCTACGGAGAGAGAAAGACTTCCCTCGAGCCAGTGCTCTAAATTCAGACTTCTGGCCTCCTAAACTGTGAGAGAATAAATTTCTATTTGTTAAAGCCATCCACTTGTGGTATTTCTGTTATAGCAGCACTAGATAAGTAAGACAACGGGGTTGCTATGAGTTGGAGTTGACCCAATGGCAACTGGTTATTTTGTAACATAATATAATGTAATATAAATATAATATAAACAAAAATAGATTATTTTAAATCAATCTATAAGCTATAAGTTCATTGTCAATTCAAGTAGTATTAGTTTTTCCTGAATTTGAAAGCTTTATGATTATGTTGTTATGTTTGAGGAAAAGTGAACATTTATAGTAACATTTTAAGATGAATTCTTCACTTTAGGATTTTAAAAACTTAACCACTAGAACAGTTGCAGTCCCTTCTGTAGTCGTGAAGATTCTCAGCTTTATGTGAGTGACGTCTTTCCTTTGCTGGAATATTTTCTGAGGTAGCAGATGTCCCTCTGGGAAGAGACCTCATGTAAACATGCAAACAAATATGCCAGACATCAAGCCTTCTTGAGAACAGGAACTGTGTCTGGGTTGGTTTTTTTCTTTAGTCCAAGCATCTGCACAGTTCTGGGCACACAGTAGAGGTATAATACATATTTATTGAATCAAATCGAATACAGCAGGCAGAAGCTGTAGTCCTTAGCTCTGCTGGTAAGGAGCTGACACATCAAAGAACCAGTACAAAGAGGTGTAGGCTTGCTTCCACCTGGTAGCCCTCCAGCTCTTCTGGGTGCACATAAATCTGTCATCACATAATTATGCACATGGGATAGTGTACCTCAAGTCCTTAGCACGGTGTCTGGCATATAATAAAGCGCTAAATATTAGCTGCTTTTATTGCTGATGTTGTTATTAAAGAGGTATAGGAAATGCAGTCCTGAGAGATGAAGTGGTAGAAAGGAAATGAGATAAGCGGCTTCTTTCTATGGGATGGGACGTAGCCCCGATTCCTCAGGTGCCAGGAGAACTGGGGAAAGGGTACTTGGATGCCAGGGATTCTGTCTGAGTAAGCGACTCACGTGTTTGTATTATATGAATTCTGGAGTGAATGAATTACTTCAGGCCAAGGGTTTGTTTTTCACCTCTAAATTTCCCAATAACTACTACATAATTTGGAGCCCTGGTGGTGCAGTGGTTAAGAGCTTGGCTGCTAACCAAAAGGTTGGAAGTTCGAATCCACCAGCCACTCCTTGGAAACCCTGTGGGATAGTTCTACTTTGTCCTATAGGGTTGGCATGAATCAAAATCGACTCAAAGGCAACAGGTTTGGTTACTACATAATTTGGCGCATATCATATCAAAAACCTATTGCCACTGAGTCAATTCCAACTCATAGTGACCCTATAGGACAGAGTTGAACTGCCCCCATAGGGTTTCCAAGAAGTGGCTGGTGGATTTGAACTGCTGACCTTTTGGTTAGCAGACCAGTTCTTAACCACTGCACCACCAGAGCTTCAATTTGGCACATCATGGGATACAATAAACATTTGTTTGTCAAAATGAAGTGGTATGATCTCTCTACTGTGTTGTGTTATGCTGTACTGTATCATATTATATTAGGATAAGGTTATCCTATTAGGAAAGTCCCTGGGGGGTATAAATGGTTAATGCACATGGCTGCTCACAAAAAGTTCGGAGGTTCATGGCCCCCGGACACCCTGTTAGCTCAGTAATGAAGTCACTCCTGAGGTTCACCCTCCAGCCAAAGATTAGTCAAGCCCATAAAACAAAATGCGAGTAAAGGGGCACACCAGCCCAAGGGCAAGGACTAGAAGGCAGGAGGGTACAGGAAAAGGTGGTAATAGGGAACCCAAGGTCGAGAAGGGAGAGTGTTGACACGTCGTGGGGTTGTTAACCAATGTCATAAAACAATACGTGTATGAATTGTTTAATGAGAAGCTACTTTGTCTGCAAACCTTCATCTAAAGTACAATAATTAAAAAAAAAAGAAAGAAAGAAAGAAAGAAAAGGCTGGAGGTTCTGGTCCATCCAGAGATGCTCCGAAGAAAGGCTTGACAATCTACTTTCCAAAGATCAGCCACTGAAAACCCTATGGAGCACAGTTCTACTCCGACACACATGGGGTCACCTTGAGTTGGAATCTGCTTGATGGCAACTGGTTTGGTTTTATCAAAACCGTAAGGCACATCTGGGGTAAAGCAATGGATCAGTCATCTGGTGTTATGGATTAAATTGTGTCCCCCAAAAATGTGTGCCAACGTGGCTAGCCCATGATTCCCAGTATTCTGTGACTGGCCACCATTTTGTCATCTGATATGATTTTTCTATGTGTAGTTTTTTTTCTATGTGTTGTAAATCCTACCTCTATGATGTTAATGACGCAGGATTAGAGGCAGTTATGTTAATGAGGCGGGACTTAATCTACAACATTAAGTTGTGTCTTGAGTCAATCTCTTTTGAGATATAAATGAGAGAAGTGAGCAGGGAGACAGGGGGACCTCATACCACAAAGAAACAAGAGCCAGGAGAACAGTGCGTCGTTTGGACGTGGGGTTCCTGCGCTCAGTAGCTCCTTGTCCTGGGAAGAGTGATGACAGGGACCTTCCTCCAGAGCCGACAGAAAGAGGCTTTCCCTTGGAGCCGGTGCCCTGAATTCGGACTTCTGTGAGAAAATAAACTTCTGTTTGTTGAAGCCATTCACTTCTGGTATTTCTGTTATAACAGCACTGGATAACTAAGACACCCGGAAAAGAGGTAGCTAGGCAGAGAAAAGGCAGCTGGCCCTCTTAGACTGAAAATTAGGTCTACAGGAAGGAGCCTTTGATGAGAATCTGCCTCTTCTGGCCTAAAAATAAAATTATCAAGGGATCTAGGAAGGAGCTTATGGGTGGTAAATCTTACGAGAATGACCTTGATGTGGAAATAGGCTGACGGCTAGTCCTAGCCAGAACCCATCTCCAGATACCTAATTAATTATTCTTTGTAATATACCTGGTTGTAGTATGAATTTGACCCTGTAACTTTGCTTGGTTTCAGTATACTTAAAATGTACAAAGCTAGAATTTCTATTTTGGAATCAGAATAATTGGTGTTTGGAGCCCTGGTGGTGCAGTGCTTAAGAGCTCAGCTGCTAACCAAAAGGTTTGAATCCACCAGCCACCCTCTGGAAACCCTATGGGGCAGTTCTTCCCCAGCTTTGGCCCCCTACTCCTATGGCTTCTCAAACTGTGAGCTGAGTCACCCCAGGGCCCCATAGCAACTCAGAGGGACACCACAGGATATTTTTAAATTTTGAGGGAAACACAGCGTCTCAGTTATCTACTGCTTCTATAGCAGAAATACCACAAATGGGTCGCTTTACCGAACAGAAATTTATTTTCTCACAGTTTAGGAGGCTAGAAGTCCGAATTCAGAACACCTGGTGGGTCAGTGGTTAAGAGCTTGACTGTTCACCAGAGGATCGGCAGTTCAAATCCACCTGCTGCTCCTTGGAAACCCTATGGGGCTGTCCTATAGAGTCGCTATGGGTCAGAATCAACTCGATGGCAATGGGTTTGGGTTTTTGGTTTCGCTGTAGAGAAAGGCTCTCTCTCTCTGTTTGCTCTGAAGGAAGGTCCTTGTCTCTTCAGCTTCTGCTTCCGGTTCCTTGGAGACCTCCGTGTGTCTTGGCGTCTGTCTTACCCGTCTCTGCTTCTCTAGCTCGCTGGTTTTAATCTCTTTTTGTATCTCAAAAGAGATCAACTCAAAACACCCCCTACACTACTCCTGCCTCATTAACGTAACAAAGACAACCCTTTCTCAGGTGGGATTATGACCACAGGCATAGAGGTTAGGATTTACAGCACATGTATTTTGGCGGCACAGTTTAATCCATAACACGTGGTAATACTAGAATTTTGTCAGACACCACGCACTCCACTAGCTTGAGAGAGTTCAGTTTCAACATTAGCTTGTAAGTAAATTCCTTCTAATTCCACCGTATCTTTGTGAAAGCGGGTTTTCAGCAGTTGTGTCAAAAGTGATTACAACATGGAACAGAAAATGAGGGTGTTTGCATCCAATCTGATTCCAAGGTTCCATCAGTTATGCAGTACCCAACAGGTACAATAATGGTTTTTTAAGAATAAAGTAAAAATATTATTTCTTTCAAATTGTTTGTGTTATTTTTTAAAATTTTTTTAATTGTATTTTTTTAAACGTTTTTTTTAATTTTTAAAAGTGCAAATGGCTAAGCGCTAGACTACTAACCAGAAGGTTGGCGGTTCAAACCCGCTCAGAGGCAACTTGAAAGGAAAGCCCAGCGATCTGCTTCCAAAAGGTTACCGCCTTGAAAACCCTACGGAGTGCAGTTCTACTCTGCACACACGGGGTCACTATGAGTCAGAATCAACTCCATGGCAACTAACAATAACAACTAAGTTATTAAGAAATAAATATGTATTAAATTGTTTGGACTAAATTATTTAATAAACAGAACTGTTGGATGTACTTTTTGACCTGGGGTGCTATGAACAAATTAATGAGACACTAAGGTGTTATAAAAATTTATACTATTCAAATTGATATTGAACTTGTAGCCTACAGATTTAAAATAATCTATTTTTGTTCATACTATGTTTTAATACTATTGCATCATTTAATTTAAGCTGCAATTTTAAATACAATTTTATTTTCCTGAAAATAGTTACTAGATGTGATACGTTCATTTCGAAATAACGTGTTGGCTTATTTACTTCAAAAACTATCTAATTTCCCTTAGTAAATGAATAATTTGTTTCATAAATTTCATCATCAGTATTTTAAAACTTAGACTACCTTTCTGGTAGTATTCTCAGTTTGAAAGACTAATACAAATTATTTGTTTATTTTTAAAAATAAACAAGAAAATATTTATAGTAGTATCTTAGATTACACAACCAAGTTTAAATCTATGTAACTCAGACAGAATTGATGGTAAAATACAACATGTAACTCATATGAAAAGAATTGCTAAAAACTTGTTCATTAGCTTTTTATCTATTTTAGTTTTAAATGCTCCCAGCATCAAGATTCCTACCAATTGTCTAAAAAGATGCTTAGTCTAATAATTCTGACTATCGGCCAACTGCTTTAAAAGTCACCCTGGATTTTACTTCTGTATTTCATTTGATTAATTCTAATAAAAACAATGCTGTTTCAATACAGTCTTTCTTTTTGAGTATGGGATTTTCTTCTGTCTGGGCAGATCTTCTGGTGACAAAATGCGTATAGTTCTGGATGTTGTGGGCAGTAAACAAGGAGCATTTACATAACAGTACTAATCGTGATGGTAGTGATAAGAAGTGTGATAATGACAGTGGTCAGTCGGTCCAGTGTGTGAACGTGGTGGGTCAACACTAGAAGGTGTCAGCACGCGTGATTACTGATACCCTGAAAGCAGAATGTTAGATTTACATTTTTATTTTTTCCAATGATTATTTTTATGTTTCTATGCTCATCAAATAAATACAAATATGAGAAAATGCTCCCTTTCAAAGAGATAAGCCTTCATTATACGTGTGTTGTTGTTGTCTGTTATCAGGTCGCTTCTGAGTCATCGCGACCGTAGAGGACAGAGTAGAGCTGCCCCATTGGGTTTCCAAGGAGCGGCTGGTGGATTTGAACTGCCAACCTTTTGGTTAGCAGCCTGAGCTCTTAACCACTTCACCACAGAACCCCAAGTATGCATATAATTTTACTTTTTTCAAAAGGTCTTTTATTATTTTAAAATTTATTTTAATTAATCATTTTTTAAAAAATACAGTAGAGTACAGTTGAGGAAGACTAATGAAAATACAGTGTAGTAATGATGGAAGGGTCGCTACAAGTCGAAATTGACTCCATGCTAATGGGTTTTGGGTTTGGGAATGATGGAAGAGAATTATCAAGAACAAGAAGGCAACTTACTCTTTCACCAGCATTATGCTGGACCCTAATCTGAGTAAAAAAAAAAAGGCATCAGACTTCATTATCTGTTTTTTCCTAGGTTTAGGGAAAATAGATGAGATGGTTTTGATTATCAGTATAAAACACTCTTAAGTAGCCCTTGCCTACTTAAGTCAGGATCTACTCTTATAATCATAGAATTGCTTTTGAACTAGGTGTAATTGAAATATTTTGGTTGGTTGTATTCATTACTATGACTAAAACATAGGAACATGTAGAAAATACAATTCAGGCCAAGAAATGCACGGAACACTAAGGAAATATTCCCACAAGGACATTGTTATCCACAAGCTAGAAGTGAATCCAAGTAGAGGCTCAGAGGTGGGTAACACTGGAAAAGATCAAAATATTACAAAGATGAGAAAACTTTGGAAGCAAGACAAGACCTGTCTTAGACGTTGTATATTATCATGCTGCAGGACTGAATGCCTGAATTCTCATGCACAACCCCTCAAGGCTGAAAAATATGAATCAAAGATTGGGTTGCTGTTGTTGGTAGGTGCCTTCAGGTTGGTTCCCACTCATAGCCTATGTACAACAGAACAAAACACTGCCCCGTCCTGCCCCATCCTCACAATCATTGTGATGCTTGAGCCCATTGTTTCAGCCACTGTGTCAATCCACCTCATTGAAGGTCTTTCTCTTTTTCTCTGACCCTCTACTTTACCAAGCATTATGTCCTTCTCCAGGGAATGGTCCCTCCTGATAACACGTCCAAACTATGTAAGATGAAGTCTCACCATCCTTGTTTCTAAAGAACATTCTGGCTGTACTTCTTCCAAGACAGATTCGTTCCTTCTTTTGGCAGTCCATGGTATATTCAATACTCTTCACCAACACCATAATTCAAAGGCATCAGTTCTTCTTCCGTCTTCCTTATTCATTGTCCAGCTTTCACATGCATATGAGGCGATCGAAAATATCATGGCTTGAGTCAGGCACACCTTAGTCTTCAAGGGGACATCTTTGCTTTTTAACACTTTAAATAGATCTTTTGCAGCAGATTTGCCCAGTGCAATGCATCTTTTGATTTCTTGACTGCTGCTTCTGTGGGTGTTGATTGTGGATCCAAGTAAAAGGAAATCCTTGACAACTTCAATCTTTTCTCCGTTTATCATGATGTTGTTTATTGGTCCAGTTGTGAGGATTTTTTGTTTTCCTTATGTTGAGGTGTAATCCATACTGAAGGCTATGGTCTTTGATGTTCATTAGTAAGTGCTTCAAGTCCTCTTCATCTTCAGCAAGTGAGGTTGTGTCACCTGTATAACGCAGGTTGTTAACGAGTCTTCCTCCAATCCTGATGCCCTGTTCTTCTTCATAGAGTCCAGCTTCTCGGACTATTTGCTCAGCATACAGACTGAATAAGCATGGTAAAAGGATGTAACCCTGACACACAACTTTCCTGACTTTAAATCACGCACGCGTGGTTTAAAGATTGAGTACAAACGTTAACAATTATGATCTCATTCTCTACTTATGCGTTTATATGAGTATTTTAGGTACAGAGACTTTTTAACCTGCCTCTGTATGCTAAATAATCACTTATCCTTTTGATTATGTCACTACTATATTTTCTTGACTAGTAAATACTGTACGTTCTGAGGGCCTCGTTTCTACTAGAAAATTGAGTAGTTCACTCTTGTGGGCTTTCAAGATTCCATGTGTGATTATCCACTAAACCTACTTGTAAAAAGCCAGTTGCCATCCAGCTGATTCCAGCTCATGGAGACCCCATGTGTGTGAGAGTAGGGTTTTCGATGAATGATTTCTTTTTCTCTAAATTTTATTTGTTTTGTTGTTGAGAATATATACAGCAAAACATACACCAATTCAACAATTTATTGATTTCATTCTTCCAGTTGTGCAACCATTCTCACCCCCCTTTTCTAAGTTGTTCATCCCTCATTAACATAAACTCACTGCCCCCTAAGGTTCTTGCCTCATCTTACCAGCTGCTGTTGTCAATTGGATTCCATATAGATAGCTCTTAAAAGAGCATAATGCTGAAGCAGACCTTTTTTACTAGTTAAGTTAAACTATTGTTTGGTTTTAAGATGACTTCAGGGGATATTTTTAGTTTAAGGTTTAAAGATTATCTCAGGGCAATAGTTTCAGGGGTTCACCTACCTCCTTGGCACCAGAAAGTCTAAAGTCCATGAGAATTTGAAATTCTGTTCTATATTTTTACCCCTTTTGATCAGGATTCTTCTATGGAATTTTTGATCAAAACGTTCAGTGATGGTAGCTGGGTCAATGACTGATTTTTCAGAAGTAGGTCACCAGACCTGTTCTCCAAGGCACCTCTGGGTAGACTCTAACCTCCAATTATTTTTGTTAGCAGCCAAGTGCTTTAACCATTATCACCACTCAGGGACTCAAAACCTATTTGTAGACAGGATCTTTTAACACAATCAATCGGATACCCTCAAATTGGCCTTGAATCTACACTGAATTAATCATCTACATGACAGCGAAGGAGAAGCCACAAGAGACCAGAGGGGATTGTTATTATTGTCACATTAGGCAGCACATACTGGACACACTAACCCATGAAATTTACTCCAAACAACATTGAGCCTCAATAAGAGAGGAAAGGAAACTGAACAAACTACTGGGTGCCAGACTTTGCCTGATTTTTCTTCTGTATTTTTAATTCAATTTATCTTGTCATATTAAATGCATCTTTGTAAACCCTTTGGGAAGAATGCTGTGTAAAGAGAGATTAATCACTACACACTTCACATACATAATCACATTTAATCATCACTGTACCTCTCAGATGGAGCCTGGGTGGCACAGTGGTTAAGAGCTCAGCGGCTAACCAAAAGGTTGGCAGTTTGAATCCACCAGCCAGTCCTTGGAAACCGTATGGGACAGTTCTACTCTGTCCTATAGGGTTGCTATGATTCAGAATTGACTCAACAGCAATAGGTTTTTGGTTTATACCTCTCAAGTATAATTATTCACTCTTTTTATAGATGAAGAAAATAAAATTAACAGAGAGGTTAAGTAAGCTACCAAATGATGTACCATTAATGAGTGGAAAATTCAGGATTAAAATCTAGAGATGATAGATCTTAATATTTATAATCAATATAATATAAATGAATATTTATTTTTCTAAAGTCAACCAGTATTATAAGGTTTATAAGGAAAATTGCAGCCCCTTGCCTCACCCATCCCCACTCCTGAGACATATTCTCAGCAGCTACTTTTCATAATTATTTTGGCTATTTTTTTCTGCTGTTTATCTCCATATTTCTGAATTGTATGATTATGCTACTTATTGTTGATTTATGAGTTTTAGACATTACCTATTCAGACTTTAATAGATACTATAAAGCTTTTATATTATTTTACATTCCTCCCTACTCTCCTCTCTCCCAAAGTAGGTATGTCATTTTTTTTTAAGATAAGTCAATATTCAGTATTTACTTTATTCTGAACGTAGAAGTACTGTTCATGGCCAAGCCCAGTGATAAACTATGATTATATTTCCTTTCTTGTGAAAGCTTTTGTTGTCTGTAAAGTGCATAATGGTCTCATTTTGTTAGAGTTGTTCATTTGCTTAGTTTTCGATATTTCTATCAGAAATTCTTTACAAACCCTCCATTAGTATTGTCAGCACCTTTGAGTACTATTTTCTGCAAGGTTAAAAATATCAGAAATTTTATCAATTCCATTTTGTCTTAGTTTCCTAGTGCTGCTGTAACACAAATGCCACAAATGGGTAGCTTTAATGAATTGAAATTTATTTTCTCACAGTTCTGGAGGCTAGAAGTCCAAATCAAGGTCTTGTCGGTGCTGATCCCTTCCTCGTCAGTAGCCTTGGGAATTCCTTGGTTTCTTGGTGTTCTTTGGCTTGCAATGATCCTTATATCCTCTTTCTTCTCCCTATGTGTGTCACTGTATCTACTGTGGTCTTTTAATAACTCAGACGTGATTACCTTTAGGATCTATACTACACAAGTGTGACCTCATTAACATGACAAAGAAAAACCCTATTTCCAAACAGGATCTCATCCACAGGTACAAGCACCAAGAATTCAACACATATTTTTGAGGATCACAATTTGATCCATAACACATTTCTTCTGGGAGTAAACCTTGCAGTAGTCCTCGGTCCACTTGCTCCAAACCCGACTGGCTGGTCTCTCTCCTTTCTGCATAGCTATCTTCATAATGCTTCACGCTCCCTCTCTCCATGTGGATCATCTATTTTCTGCTTCTCGTGGTTTTCTCTTATCTATTTACTCCCTTGTTTTGTAGGTTTCATCTTCTAGTAACTTATACAACACTAGAGTTGGCAGTGTAGCTAGGTATAAAATAATTTTCCCTTGAGAGTTTTGTCTTCTAACTTCCATGTTGCTATTGAGTAGTTCATACTATAATTTTATAGTTTATTGAGCTATACTGATACACAATAATCTACACATATTTAAAGTGCACAGTTTGGTAAATTTCAACAAATGTTTATACTCATGAAATTATTACCACAATCAAGAGGGTGAACATACCCATCATCTTCAAATGTTTCCTTATCCTTTTTATAAACCTTCCATTCCACCCCTCTCTGGCTGTTCCCAGGCAACCACTAATCTGCTTTTTTGTCACTATAGGTTGGTTTGCATTTTCTAGAATTATACATAAGTAGAATTGTATAGTATATACACTCTTTTTGTCTTTCTTTCACTCAGCATAATTTTTTTAAGATTGATCCATGTTATAGCATGTATCGATAATTCACTTCTTTTATTGCTGAGTAGGATTCCATTGTATGGATATACCACAATCTCTTTATCCATTCACCTGTTGATGGACGTTTTTTTACAGTTTGGGGCTGTTATGAACTTTGTGTACGAGTCTTTGTATGGGTGTATGCTTTTATTTCTTGTGGATAAACACCTAGTGGTGGAGTGGCTGTGTCACATGGTAGGTATACATGTAACTTTTCAAGAAATTGCAAACCTTTTTCAAAGTGCTTGTACTATTTTACAGCAGTGTATACGAGTTCCAGTTACCCCACATCCACACCAACAGTTGCTTTTTTTAATTTTAACTATATTTGTGGATATCTCAGGTGGTGCCCTGGTTAAGTGCTCGGCTGCTGACTGAAAGGTTGGTGGTTTGAACCGAGCAGCTGCTCTGCAGAAGAAAGATGTGGCAGTCTGATTCCATAAAGATTACAGCCTTGGAAACCCTGTGGGGCAGTTCTACTCTGTCCTACAGGGTCACTAGGAGTTGGAATCGACTTGACGGCAATGGGTTTGGTAGTAGTATCTCATTGTAGTTTCCATTTGCTTTTCCTTAATGACTAATTATGTTGAACATCGTTCCATGTGCTTATTCAAACAGAACAAAACAAACAATAAAAACCAAACCCATTGCCAGTGAGTCGATTCCAACTCATAGCAACCCTATAGGATAGAGTAGAACTGCTCCATAGGGTTTCTAAGGAGCCGCTGATGCATTTGAACTGCTGACCTTTTGGTTAGCAGCCAAGCTCTTAACCAACTACTGTGCCACCAGGGCTCCATGTGCTTATTAGCCATCCATCTATCTTGTTTTGAGAAATAGCTGCTCAAATATTTTGCCCATTTTTATTGGACTGTTCGTAGTCTTATTATTGAGTTTTGAGAATCCTTAGAATATTCTAGATGCAAGTCTTTTGTCAGATATCGCTTCTGCAAATATTTCCTCACAGTTTATGGCTTGCCTTTTCATTTTCTCAACAGTGTTTTTTTTTCCCTCTTTTGAAATAGTTTATTTTAATAAAAATTATTGTTTGTAGTCAAATTTATCAATCTAATATTCTTCTGTATTTGCTGGGTTTTATTTTTTCTTGAGATTGCTTTTTTTGTAATTTATTTTATTTCCTATTGCTAAGAATATATACAGCAGAACATACATCAATCAACAATTTCTACCAGTACATTTCAATGACATTGATTACATTCTTCAAGTTGTGCAACCATTCTTACCCTCCTTTTCCAAATTGTTCCTCCACCATGCAGGCTCCGTGGCTCCAGAAATTCTAGATTCCATGGGAATTTGAAATTCTATTCTGCATTTTCTCCATTTTGATCAGGATTCTTCTATAGAATCTTTGATCAAAACATTCAGTACCAGTAGCTTTTGAAGAACAAAAGTTTTTAATTTTTATGGTGTCTGATTTATTGATTTTATTTTTCTTTTATACTTTATGCTTCTTCGTGTTGTATTTAAGAAACCTTTGCCAAATTTAGGGTCACTAAGATTTCCTCAAGGAGCCCTTGTGGCACAGTGGTTGCAGCACTTGGCTGCTAACCTAAGGTTGGCAGTTTGAACCCACCAGCTGCTTCTGTTAAAAATTATAGCCTTGGAAACCCTATGGGACACTTCTACTCTGTCCTATAGGGTCACTATGAGTTGGAATCAACTCGATGGCAATGGGTTTGGTTTTGGTTTAAGATTCTCTCTTACAGTTTCTTCTAGAAATGTGCTATACAATATGATAGCTGCATTGATTCTCAGCTTTTTGGCTAAGATCAAGTGCAATATAATAGCCAGTAGCTACATGTAGGTATTTAAATTTAAAGTTAAATCAATTAAAATTAAATAAAATAAAAAATGCAGTTCCTCAGTTACACTAGCCACATTTTGAGTGCTCAGTAGTCACCTGTGGCTAGTGGCTACCATCTTGAGCAATACAAACAAACATTATTTCCATCATTGCAGAAAGTTCTATTGGGCAATGCTCTAAAGTTTGACAGCTTTAACTCTCACATTTAGGTCTATGATGCATTTCAAATGAACTTCCGTATGTGGTGTAAGGTAAGGGTTGACTTTTATTTTTATTATTCGTATATAGTTATTCACTCTAATATAACTGTTTTAAAAGATTACGTTTTCCCTCACTGAATTGTCCATATATGTGTATCTACTTCTAGGCTCTTTATTCTGCTCCACTGATCTATTGCTCTATTTTTATGTTAATACCATAAATTCTTGATTACTTAATCTTGAAAATAGGTAGTGTAAGTTCTCCAAAATTTGGCTATTATATTGTTGTTGTTGTTAGGTGCCATCACGTTGGTTCTGACTCATAGTGACCCTATGTACAATGGAACGAAACACTGCCCAGTCTTGTGCCATCCTCACAATCGTTGTTGTTTGAGCCCATCATTGCAACCACTGTGTCAATCCATCTCATTGAGGGTCTTCTTCTTTTTTGCTGACCCTCTACTTTACCAAGCGTGATGTCCTTCTCCAGGGACTGATCCCTCCTGATAATGTGTCCAAAGTATGTGAGACGTAGCTTCTCCATCCTTGCTTCTAAGGAGCATTCTGGCTGTACTTCTTCCAAGACAGATTTGTTTGTTCTTCTGGCCTTCCATGGTATATTAAATATTCTTCATCAACACCACAATTCAAAGGCGTCAATTCTTCTTTTGTCTCCCTTATTCATTGACCAGCTTTCACAGGCATCTGAGGTGATTGAAAACATCATGGCTTGGGTCTGGAGCATTTTAGTCTTCAAGGTGACACCTTTGCTTTTTAACACTTTAAACAGGTCTTTTGCAGCAGATTTGCCCAATGCAATATATCATTTGATTTCCTGACTGCTGCTTCCATGGGCATTGATTATGGATCCAAGTAGAATGAAATCCTTTACAATGTCAGTCTCTTCTCCATTTATCATAATGTTGCTTATTGGTCCAATTGTGAGGATTTTTGTTTTCTTTATGTTGAAGTGTAATCCATACTGAAGGCTGTGGTCTTTGATCTTCATCAGGAAGTGCTTCAAGTCCTCTTCACTTTCAGCAAGCCAAGTCGTATCATCTGCACGATGCAGGTTGTTAATAAGTCTTCCTTCAATTCTGATGCTGCATTCTTCTTCATATAGTCCAACTTCTCCGGTTATTTGCTCAGCATACAGATTGAATAAGTATGGTGAAAGGAAAAACCCTGACAGACACCTTTCTTAATATTAAACCATGCCGTATCCCCTTGCTTTGTTCCCATAACTGTCTCGTGGTCCACTTACAGGTCCCCATAAGCACAATTAAGTGTTCTGGAATTCCCGTTCTTCGGAATGTTATCCATAATTTGTTATTATCTATACAGTTGAATGCCTTTGCTTAGTCAATAAAACACAGGTAAATATGTTTCTGGTATTCTCTGCTTTCAACCAAGATCCATCTGACATCAGCAATGATATTCCTCGTTCCACGTCCTCTTCTGAATCTGGCTTGAATTTCTGGCAGTTCCCTGTTGATGTACTGCCGCAACCGCTTTTGAATGACCTTCAGCAAAATTTTACTTGTATGTAATGTTAATGATATTGTTCAATGATTTCTGCATTCTGTTGGATCGCCTTTCTTTGGAATGGGCATAAATATAGATCTCTTCCAGTCAGTTGGCAAGGTAGCTGTCTTCCAAATTTCTTGGCATTGAGGAGTGAGCACCTCCAGGGCGGCATCCGTTTGTTGAAACATCTCAATTGGTATTCCATCAGTTCCTGGAGCCTGGTTTATTGCCAGTGCCTTCATTGTAGCTTGGACTTCTTCCTTCAACACCATGGGTTCTTAATCATATGCTGCCTCCTGAAATGGTTGAACATCAACCAATTCTTTTTGGTACAGTGATTCTGTGTATTCCTTCCATCTGCTTTTGATGCTTCCTGCATCATTCAGTATTTTGCCCATAGAATCCTTCAAAATTGCAACTTGAGGCGTGAATTGTTCCTTCAATTCTTTCAGCTTGAGAAATGCCAAGTGTGTTCTTCCCTTTTGGTTTTCTAACTCCAGGTCTTTGCACATTTCATTATAATAGTTTAATTTGTCTTCTTGAGCAGCCTTTTGAAATCTTCTGTTCAGCTCTTTTACTTCATCATTTCTTCCATTCTGTTTAGCTGCTCTATATACAAGAGCAAGTTTCAGAGTCTCTTCTGACATCCATTTTGGGTTTTTCTTTCTTTCCTGTCTTTTTAATGACCTTTTACTTTCTTCATGTATGACGTCCTTGATGTCGTTCCACAACTTGTCTGGTGTTTGGACATTAATGTTCAATGCATCAAATCTATTCTTGAGATGGTCTCTAAACTAAGGTGGGATATTCCCAAGATCATATTTTGGCTCTCATGGACTTGTTTTAATTTTCTTCACCTTCAACTTGAACTTGCATATGAGCAATTGATGGTCTGTTCCGCAGTTGGCCCTGACCTTGTTCTGACTGATGATATCAAGCTTTTCCATCATCTCTTTCCACAGATGTAGCCGATTTGATTCCTGTGTTTTCCATTCGGTTAGATCTATGTGGCTATTATAGGTCCTTTAAATTTTTGTACAAAGATTAGAATTAGCTTGTCAATTTCTACAAAATAGTCTTCTGGGACTTTAATTGGGATTTAATGGAATCTGTAGATGCATTATGAAGCCCTGGTTAAGTGGTTAAGTGCTTGGAGGCTAACTGAAAGGTCAGTGGTTTGAACCTACTAGCTGCTCTTCAGGAGAAAGATGTGGCAGTCTGCTTCTGTAAAGATTTACATCCTTGGAAACCCTATGGGGTAGTTCTACTCTGTCCTATAGGGTCACTATGAGTCTAAATGGACTTAACGGCAATGGGTTTGCTTTGATTGGTTATAGATGAATTCAGGGAGAATTGGTATCTTAACAATATTGAGTCTTAAAATCCATGTACATGGTATATCTCTCCATTTATTTTAGTCTTCTTTAATTTCTCTTATCAATGTTTTGTAATTTTTCTTCTCTGATTTTCTTAAAAAAAAAAGTTTTCACAATCCAATTAAAAAATGGGCAAAGGAAATGAACAGACACTACACCAAAGAAGACATTCAAGTGGCCAACAGACACATGAAGAAATGCTCGAGATCACTAACCATTAGAGAAATGTGAATTAAAACCACAATGAGATACCATATCACCCCAGCATTACTGGCACGAATCAAAAAAACTGGAAATAACAAATGTTGGAGAGGCTACAGGGAGATTGGAACTCTTATGCACTGCTGGTGGAATGCATAGTGATACAACCATTTTGGAAAATGATATGGTGATTCCTTAGAAAGCTAGAAATAAAAATACCATATGATCCAGCATTCCCACTCTAGGAATATATCCCAGAGAAATAAGAGCCATCACATGAATAGACATATGCACACCCATGTTCACTGCAGCATTGTTGACAATAGCAAAAAGATGGAAACAACCTAGATGCCCATCAAGATTTGAATGGATAAACAATCTATGGTACATACACACAATAGAATATTATTCAATGATAAAGAACAATGATGAATCTGTGACACATCTCATAACATGGATGAAACTGGAGGACATTATGCTGAATAAAATAAGTCAGTCACAAAAGGACAAATATTGTATAAGACCTCTACTGTAAAAACTCATGAAAAAGTTTACACAAAAAAGAAACAATCTTTGCTGGTTATGAGGGGTTGGGGGGAATAATAAACAGACAATAGATAAGTGGTAACTTTGGTGAAGGGTGAGACAGTACACAATACAGGAGAAACCAGCACAACTTGTACAAGGAAAGGTCATGGAAGCTCCATAGACACATCCAAACTCCCTGAGGGACTGAATTGCTGGGTGGAGGGCTGTGGGGACCATGGTCTTGGGAACATCTAGCTCAATTGGCATAACACAGTTTATAAAGAAAATGTTCTACATTCTACCTTGGTGAGTAGCGCCTGGGGTCTTAAAAGCCTGTGAGCAGCCATCTAAGATACCCCATTGGTCTCACCCCTCTGGGAGCAAGGGAGAATGAAGAAAACAAGATACAAGGAGAAGATTAGTCCAGAGGACTAACGGACCACAACTACCATGGCCTCCACCAGACTGAGTCCAGTACAACTAGATGGTGCCCGGATACCGCCATTGACTGCTCTGACAGAGATCACAACAAAGGGTCCCGGATAGAGCTGGAGAAAAATGCAGAACAAAATTCTAACTCACAAAAAAAAGGACCGGATTTACTGGCAGAGACTGGAGAAACCCTGAGAGTATGGCCCCCAGACACCCTTTTAGCTCAGTGGTGAAGTCACTCTCGAGGTTCACCCTTCAGCCAAAAATTAGATAGCTCCATAAAACAAAATGAGACCAATGGGGCACAACAGTCCAGGAAGAAGGACTAGAAGGCAGGAGGGTACAGGAAACTGGTAATAGGGAACCCGAGGTTGAGAAGGGACAGTGTTGACGTGTTGTGGGGTTGTTAACCATTGTCGTAAAACAATATGCGTACTGTTTAATGAGAAACTATTTGTTCTGTAAACCTTCATCTAAAGTACAATAAAAACAAATTTTAAAATTGAGCAAAAAAATAAAAAATGTTTTCTACTTACCCTGAATTCTCTCTGTTCTTTCTGAATTCCTTTCACCTGTTAGTTTTGGACCCAGTCTTTCATGTGAGAGACGTTTAGTTATCTTTTTTGTATTTATTTGTTAACGTTTAAGAATGAGGTCTCAAAAAGCTGATTGGAAGCTTTGGAAGTGGGCTATATGATACCTGGCAATCTTTATTGTTGCCTGAAACTTGAACATTCCATTGAGGGGCTATCCAAACGTCAGTTATCTGCAGCGTTTTTCCCCTCTGGAATCTGTTTATTTCTCTAGGAAAGAAGTTTGTAATTACCTACAAGGATTCTTACAACTGAGCAGAAGAAGTGTGCTAAGGAACTCACAATTCAATATGTAAACTTTCACTTAATCATTCTGTTTTCAGTATTCTCCCTTGCTTTCTGATATACTTGTTTTCCCATGACCTAGTGCCTCTTTGGGGAGCCCTGGTGGTGCAGTGGTTAAGCATTTGGCTGCTAACCAAAAGGTTGGCAGCTCAAATCCACCAGCCACTCCTTGGAAACCCTATGGGGCAGTTCTGTGTCCTATAGGGTTGCTATGAGTTGGAATAGGCTCGACAGCAATGGTTTTTTTTTGGGGGGGGGAGCGGGAGGGGATGGGTGGGTAGGGTTTAGGGCCTCTTTGGTTCAATTTTCCACAAAAACAGCTGCTATGGTACATTTGCCTGGGTGTGATAAATAGGGGAGAGGACCTCAGCATCTACCTGCTCTTCACAGTCTTTAAACAATTTGTTTTTAGTCCCACGACTCATCCCAGTCTGTAGAGGAACCTGATAATTTCAGTTTCGAAGACTTTCCAGGGTTCTGTAATGAGAATTAGCTTGTTCCTTTTGATGTCACTCACTGTAGACATTGGTTTTCAGATGTCCTCTGTCTTCCTTATGTTATTCTTATGTCACTGCTTCTTATGTTTCCCCTTCTCCAAAAAATGTATTGCTGTTCATAGGCTACTGCTATCTCATCTTTTTATTCCTTAATTCTCACATTATGGAGTTTCCAAGAAAGAAAAAATAAACATATTTATTCAAACCACCAAGTTTCACCAGAAGTGTAATGGTTCTTGCCATTATACCAAATGGCTTTCAATTAATGATGTTACTACCTTATTGGAGGTCTAGAGAATATCTCAGGTGGTTTTACATCACTTGCCTATAATATCCATTTTAAGGTTTTACACTGCTGATTAGATTGGAATTTTTTCTTTTCAGGTCTTGGAAATTTGCTGTTTTGTCTTGCAAAATTCTTTCTTTTTTCCCTTTTCCTCTCCCTTGTCCTGAAGGACAGCAGAGTTAGCTTTATTTCCTCCATCTTTCTTCTCTAAACACCAAGTTACACTTATTTTTTTTAACAGAATACTGAGCTTGAAGCAGTCAATGGACATATATAAGGAAAGTTAAGGAGTAAGAGTAGAGTTTTACAAGGGTAAAATACATCATATTAAATCCATTTTCCTGAACTTTTTAAAAGACATTAATTATTATGAACATTAAAAGTCCTTTAGTCACGGAAAGTGTCTTGGATCTACTGACACTCTGTTCCCTCCCGACCCCCCATCTCAACCCCTAGATTTACAATTTAAGATATCTGGGAATATTTATGGTAAAGTTCCTGGTTATTGGGCTTCTCATTTCAAAAGACGAAATGTTCCAATGTCAGTTATGATTGTTTTTAATTTGGTATTATGATTTAGTTTGAAGCATAAGTGAGGTTTAAAACACTAACTCAGTTAGGATTAAGAGTAAGTTTTCTAATTTGGTGTTGAGAAAGTAGATGAAGCAAGGTTTCTGAAATCCAATACTCCTCTTTGGATTCCTTTTAGAATGCTTACAAGCCTGATTTTCACAAAATGATCTCTGTCAACCAAATCTGTATTCATTTTATATTAATATGTGAGAGAATTTTCAATCATCTCAAAAGGAGAAGACATGTTTTGGAGAATTTATGAGTAAAATTTTTATTATTTATTTAAAGGGACAAAGGACTAATGATCCAGAACTCTCAAAGAACAGGCTAATTTAAAAAAAAAGAATTTTTTTTTTATTGTACTTTAGGTGAAGGTTTACAGAGGTGATAGTTTCTCATTAAACAGTCAGTACACATATTGTTTTATGACATTGGTTAACAACTCCACGACGTGTCAACACTCTCCCTTCTCGACCTTGGAGGACATTTATTTTTCGTGAAAATATACATAGCCAAAGATACACTGTTTCAGAAATTTCTACATGCACAATTCAGTGACATTGATTGCATTCTTCAGTTGTGCTGCTAGTCTCACTATCCTTTTCCACATTATTCCATCACCATTGTCTTCAACTCACTGCCCCCTAGGCTTCCCATCAAACCTTTTGAGTTGCTGTTGTCAATTTGATCTCACATAGATAATTCTTTTTGTTGTTGATGTTGTACTTTATTTTATTTTATTTTTTTAGGTTTTAATAAGTTTATTTATTTATTTATTGTACTTCAGGTGAAGGCTTACAGAACAAATGGTTTCTCATGAAACAGTAGTACACGTATTGTTTTATGACATTTGTTAACAACCCCACAGCATGTCAACACTCTAACTTCTCAACCTTTTTTTCTGGTGAAAATACACATGGCCAAAGATACATCATTTCAAAAATTTCTGCATGCACAGTTCAGTGACATTGACTATGCTCTAATTGTGCTGCTATTCTCACTTAAGATGAAGGCTTAGTTTCTCATTTAACAGTTACTACCCACGTTGCCCTATGACAATGGTTAACAACCTCACAACACATCAACAATATCCTTACTCAACCTTGGGTTCCCTATCACCAGCTTTCCTGTCCCCTTCTGCCTTCTGGCCCTTGTCACTGGACTACTGTACCTTATTAGTCCCATTTGGTTTTACGGGGCTGTCCACTCCCAGGCTGAACGGTGAACCTGGGAGATAACTTCACCACTGAGCTAAAAGGGTGTCTGGGGGCCATACTCTCGGGGTTTCTCCAGTCTCCTTTAGGCCAGTAAATCTGGTCTTTTTTTTTGTGAGTTAGAATTCTGTTCTACATCCTTCTCCAGCTCTGTCCAGAACCCTCTGTTCGGATCCTGGTCAGAGCAGTCAGTGGTGGTAGCCAGGTACCATCTAGCTGTACTGGACTGAGTCCAGCGGAGGCCTTGGTAGCTGTGGACCATTAGTCCTTCAGACTAATCTTTTCCTTGTATCCTGTTCTCTTCATTCTCCCTTGCTCCCGAAGGGATGAGACCAGTGGAGTATCTTAGATGGCTGCTCACAGGCTTTTAAGACCCCAGACACTACTCACCAAGGTAGAATGTAGAACATTGTCTTTATAAACTGTGTTATGCCAATTGAGCTGGATGTTCCCCAAGACCATGGTCCCCACAGCCCTCCACCCAGCAGTTCAGTCCCTCAGGGAGTTTGGATGTGTCTATGGGGCTTCCATGACCTTTCCTTGTGCAAGTTGTGCTAGCTTCCCATGTATTGTGTACTGTCTCACCCTTCACCCAAGATACCACTTATCTGTTGTTGTACTTTAGATGAAGGTTTACAGAACAAAATAGTTTCTCATTAAACAGTACACATTGCCCTATGCCAATGGTTAACAACCCCACAACAAGAACAAGCTAATCTGTGAGATGCATTCTTCAACATAAAAGGGTTAAAGTACTCAGCTAGGATCAAGTATCTTGGTTCTCATATAATTAATTTACTACTATATGTGGAGCCAGTAAGCTCATAAGACACCTATTTTCTACATTCACACATTCAACAAATAAATAGCAACTACTATGTGCAAAGTTCTAACATACAAAAGCATGAAATTTTGATCATCTGAAAAGTTAATTTGTTTTTAATCGAATAAAATAAATATGGAAAAATATATTTCTATATTTAAAGAGTATAACTGATGTATTCCAATACAAGTTACAAAAGGAAAAACTAAACAATTGACCATATCATGCATGTAAATCATACTGATTGAAGTGTGAATTTTTAGTTTGAATATTTTGTGTATTTTTCTAGTATTTCTTAAAGGGTAATCATGTACCAGAATACTTGGAATGCTTCCTAAACATATAGATTTCTGGGTCCCAGCCAAGGTATAGTCACCCAGATTAGGTACACTTCGTTCTGGGGGTGGACGTGTCTCAGAAATAAGCATTTTCAACAAACTCTCCAACTAACTGCTTTGCCCACGACATTTTGAGAATCACTGTGTACACACAAGGCATTCCCCTCTTTCTCAATATATTGAATAATAAAATAAGGAAGATTCTCCCACCTGAATTTACCCAGTGTATAAACTACTCCTTATGGATTTATTGAGTTATTCCAACCTTTGAAAGTTGAATTAATTCTTTCAAAATATAAAAATTTAGATGCTTACAAAATTAACTTTGAAGTCATAAATAACTCCCTTAATACCTTAAAGCTGTGTTGTCCAGTATTGTAGTCACTAGCCACATATGGCTATTTAAATTTAATTTAATTAAAAATTCAGTTCCCATGAATTGCTGGGCAGAGGGCTGTGGGGACCATGGTCTCAGGGAACATCTAGCTCAATTGGTGTAACACAGTTTATAAAGACAATGTTCTACATTCTACCTTGGTGAGTAGTGTCTGGGGTCTTAAAAGCCTGTGAGAGGCCATCTAATATACTCCACTGGTCTCACCCCTTCGGGAGCAAGGGAGAATGAAGAGAACAGGATACAAGGAAAAGATTAGTCCAGAGGACTAAAGCACCAAAGCTACCACAGCCTCCACCAGACTGAGTCCAGTACAGCTAGATGGTGCCCGGCTACCACCACTGACTGCTCTGACCGGGATCACAACAGAGGGTTCTGGACAGAGCTGGAGAAGGATGTAGAGCATAATTCTAACTCACACAAAAAAGACCAGATTTACTGGCCTGACAAACTGGAGAAATCCTGAGAGTATGACCCCCAGCCACCCTTTTATCTCAGTGAAGTCACTCCCGAAGCTCACCGTTCAGCCAGGGATTGGACAGCCTCATAAAACAAAACGGGACTAATGAGGCACAGCAGTCCAGCGACAAGGACTAGTAGGCAGGAAGGGGACAAGAAAGCTGGTGATAGGAAACCCAAGGTTGAGAAGGGACAGTGTTGACATGTTGTGGGGTAGTTAACCATTGTCACAGGGCAATATGTGTACTAACTGTTCAATGCAAAACTATTTGTTCTGCAAACATTCATCTAAGGTACAGAAAAAAAAAAAAGAAAGAATTATCTGCATGAGATCAACTTGACAAAACAGCAACTCAAAAGTTTTTATGGGAAGCCTAGGGGACAGTGAGTTGAAGATAATGGTGATGGAATAATCTGGAAAAGGATAATGAGAATAACAGCAAACTGGAAGAATGTAATCAATGTCACTGAATTGTACATGTAGAAACTTTTGAAATGGTGTAACTTTGGCTATGTATATTTTCACCAAAAAAAAAAAAGGTCCTCCAAGGTCGAGAAGGGAGAGAGTTGACATGTCGTGGAGTTGTTAACCAATGTCATAAAACAATATGGGTGCTGACTGTTTAATGAGAAACTATTTGTTCTGTAAACCTTCATCTAAAGTACAATTTTAAAAAAAGCATAAAAATAAAAATTCATTTCCTCAGTTATCATAGCCACATTTCTAACGATCAGTAGCCACAAGTGGCTATCATATTATATAGTGCAGATATGAAACATTTTTATCATCACAGAAAGTTCTATTGAGCAGTGTTGTCTTAGTAAATACAATGTCCAGTGGGGCCCAACTAATTCAGAGAGTACCTAGATGTACTTATGAAGTTCCTAGGCTTCCTTGCAGGAAAGATGCTAGATTAAAATGTATCACTACTAGTCTTATATTCTATTTATGGATGAGGAAATATATTTTATCTACTATATTACATTTATGAATAAGACAGAGATTGCAATCAAAAAATTTACAGATACAAATGGAAATATTTCATTTTAGATTTATTTTTCAGTTCCAGAATTCCCATGTGTCCTTTTTAATGCTTCTCATTTGTTTATTATATTCCTCATCTGTTCCCACAATGTGTTCATATTTTCATTTAAATCCTTGAACCTGTTTATAATGATTGTATTAAAGTCCTTCATCTTTATCATTTCTAGCCTGTTTCTTGTAACATATTTTTCTTCTACTCACACGCTTCTCACATTTTCCTTCTTCTTTACATGTCTGGTAATTTTTTATTGTATGTTGGATATAGTGGATGCCAATTGTAATATGTCTGAATTTTATTGTCTTCATTTAAAGAGTATTAAATTTGGTTCTGACAGATGGTTAATATATTTGCAGATCAGTTTGTTTTTAAAATTCATTAGGGCATGCCTAGAGCAGATTTTACTCTAGAGGTAGAGCAACCCCATTCTTAAGGCATTGCCTTTCTAGGATGTCAGTTGAGTGTTTAGTGTGTTCAACAAGCTCTCTTCACACTGGTTTGATACTTCATTGTATCCCAACCCTGTGCAAATTGTGGAATTTCTACTCAGCTCACAGCTCCTTGGTAGTTGATCTTGCCTGCTCTTTCAGAGATTTGCCTTTAGCGTGCACAGCTAAGTATTCCATCAAAGACTCAAAGAGGGCCTTGTGTAAATTTCTGGAATTCTTTCTGTGTGTGTTTCTGGTATCTTCCTCCCCACCTCCCTCAGTAGTTCTAATCTCTGATTATATCTTGTCTATTTTTATAGTTTTTAATGGTAGAAGTTCTAGTAAGATATCAGTTATGCCATTATGGCAAGAAAAAGAAGTGCGAATGGAAGTTAACTGTCAAATACAGTTAAAAGAACTGCTAGAAATTTTCTATTCTAAAATAGTGGACCTTCCGCTAATCAAAGAAATTTTCCCAGAGGACACAGTCCAGATAAGCTAAATCTATCTGGATAAAGAGGGTTTTTAGGATTTAACAGATCAATAATTTGTCACGTAATTCCATCAAGTCTGTTTTGGATTCATATCTATTTATAAAATGAAATCCAAACATAGTCCACTGGGTGAGAAATCGAGAGACTTGGGCTCTTCTGGATCGAGCTCCACACTTATTTGTACTATCTTGGACTAGGACCTTGGCTCCCTAACTGTGTGCCAAGGGGTTCTTGTACATCACAGCAAACTCTTGGGAGCGCCATGGGATATTTTCAATTTTTGAGGGAAAGGCAGCGATACTTGTCATCTGCCGGACACTGCACAAAGTACTACCTTGATACGGTTCAGAGATTTAACATTAGATTGTGCTACATTCATTACAACTGCATCATTACCTTTGTGAAGCTGGATTTTTGGCAGTTGCTATGGTAAAAAGCAAGTACCACACGAAAATCAATGTCAAACAGGAACTGAGAGTGGTGGCATCCTGTCTGATTCCAGTGGCAGGAACACATGTGCAATTAGTAGGAAATTATGATTGTTTAAGAATGAAATTAAAGTATCACTTTTTTATTCAATTCATGTGTATTATTTTTTCAACTGGCTACAGAGTTGTTAGTATGCAAATACTTATTAAGCTTTTTGAAACTAATAAAACTCTTAGGTGTTTTTGGGGGGTTGGAAAGCTATGAAAAAATTACTGAGACACTAAGGGCACATGAACTGAGAAAAAGTCTTGGAACTTCTGAACTAGAGGGTTAATCTCTCTAAGCATGACTGTTCCCATCTGTAAAATGCAAGAGTTTGATTAAATTATCTTTAAGATCTCTTTTTGTTCTAATATGTTAGGAATCAATGGTTCTATAACACTACACATAGTTACTGATAATAGATATACAGAACCACACATATCTATCACCCACCTACACCCTAATACCCTTTTCAATCCTGTATTAGCTTGTAGTAAATTTTAGACATCATATAATTTCATCCGTAAATGTTTCAGTATGTACCTCTAAAATATAAGATGTCTTTTTTATTAAAATATAACCCTAATATCATCCTCTCACTTTGAAAAATTAATTCCTTAAATATCAAATATCCAGTGTTTAGGTTATTCATAGATGTTAGAATTTTGATTTTTTTTAATCAGAATCCAAATTGGCCCAAGCTTTCAGTTGGTTGGTATGTCTTTTGTTGGTGGTGTTGTTGGTAGGTGCTGTTGAGTCAGTTCTGATTCATAGCAACCCTATGTACAACAGAACGAAACACTGCCCAGTCATGCACCATTCTCACAATCATTGTTGCGCTTAAACCCATTGTTGCAGCCACTGTGTCAATCCATCTCGTTGAGGGTCTTCCTCTTATTCGCTGACCCTCTGCTTTACCAAGCATGATGTCCTTGTCCAGGAGCTGGTCCCTCTTGATAACATCCAAAGTATGTGAAACGAAGTCTCGCCAACCTCGCTTCTAAGAAGCATTCTGGTTGTACTTCTTCCAAGACAGAATTGTTCCTTCTTTTGGCAGTCCGAGGTATATTCAGTATTCTTCATCAATACCATAATTCAAAGGCATCAATTCTACTTCACTTATCCTTATTCATTATCCAGCTTTCTTATGCATATGAGGCAATTGGAAACACCATAGCTTCAGTCAGGCATATCTTAGTGCTCAAGGTGACATCTTTGCTTTTTAACACTTTAAAGGAGTCTTTTGCAGCAGATTTGCCCAATGCAATGCATTGTTTGATTTCTTGACTGCTGATTCCATGGGTGTGGATTGTGGATCCAAGTAAAATGAAATCCTTGACAACTTCAAT
>NW_004444038.1:9015214-9075116 GCF_000243295.1 Trichechus manatus latirostris
GTATGGTGAAAGGATACAACCCTGACACATACCTTTCCTGACTTTAAATCATGCAGTATCCCCTTGTTCTGTTCAAACAACTGCCTCTTGGTCCAAGTACAGGTTTCTCATGAGCACAGTTAAGTTCTGGGATTCCTATTCTTTGCAATGTTACCCACAATTTGTTACGATCCACACAGTCAAATGCCTTTGCATAGTCAATAAAACACAGGTAAACATCTTTCTGGTATTCTCTGCTTTCAGCCAGGATTCATCTAAGATCAGCAATGATATTTCTCATTCCTCATCCTTTTCTAAATCTGGCTTGAATTTCTGGCAGTTCCTTGTCGATGTGCTGCTGCAGCCACTTTTGAATGATCTTCAGCAAAATTTTACTTACGTGTGATATTAATGATATTGTTCTGTAATTTCTACATTCTGTTGGATCACCTTTCTTTGGAATAGGCATAAATATGGATGTCTTCTAGTCAGTTGGCCAGGTAGCTGTCTTTCAAATTTCTTGGCATAGATGAGTGGGCATTTCTAGTACTACATTCATTTGTTGAAACATCTCAATAGGTATTCCATCAATTCCTGGAGACTTGTTTTTCCGCCAATGCCTTCAGTGCCGTTTGGACTTCCTCCTTCAGTACCATCGGTTCCTGATCATATGCTGCCTCCTGAAATGATTGAACGTTGATCAATTCTTTTTGGTATAGTGACTCTGGGTATTGCTTCCATCTTCTTTTGATGCTTCCTGCATCATTTAACATTTTCCCAGTAAAATCCTTCGATATTGCAACTCAAGACTTGAATTTTCTCTTCAGTTCTTTCAGCTTGAGAAATGCTGAGCATGTTCTTCCTTTTTGTTTTTCTAACTCCAGGTCTTTGCACATGTTGTTATAATACTTTATCTTCTTTAGCTGCCCTTTGAAATCTTCTGTTTAGTTCTTTTACTTCATCATTTCTTCCATTTGCTTTAGCTACTTGATGTTCAAGGGCAAGTTTCAGAGTCCTTCTGACATCCATTTTGGTCTTTTGTTTCTTTCCTGTCTTTTTAATGAACTCTTGCTCTCTTCATGCATGATGTCCTTGATGTCACTCCACAACTCATCTAGTCTTCGGTCATTAGTGTTCAATGCATCAAATCTATTCTTGAGGTGGTCTCTAAATTCAGCTGGGGTATACTGAAAGTTGCACTTTGGCTCTCATGGACTTGTTCTAATTTTCTTCAGCTTCAACTTGCACTTGCATATGAGCAATTGATGGTCTGTTCTGCAGTGGTAGAGTTAGTATAAACCAAAAACCAAACCCCTTGCTGTTGAGTCAATTGCAACTCATAGCAACCCTGCAGGAGAGAGTAGAACTGCCCCGTAGGGTTTCCAAGGAATGGGTGGTGGTTTCAAACCGCCAGCCTTTTGGTTAGCAGCTGAACTCTTAGCCACTGCGCCACCAGGGCTCCAGAGTTAGTATTAAAAAAAAAAAAAAAACCCATTGACATCGAGTTGATTCCAACTCATAGCAACCTAAAGGACAGAGTAGAACTGCCCCATAGGGTTTCCAAGGAGCAGCTGGTGGATTCAGACTGCTGACTTTTTGGCTATCAGCTGAGCTCTTAACCACTGTGCCATCAGGGCTCCAAAGAGTTAGTATAGAAAGTCAAAATATACATGATTGATTCTCTCCATTAATTTACCAGTTTTCAAAACAATGAGTTAATTTTTTTTTAAGTTTTATGCATTTATCCTGAAAAGGGGTCCAAAGTGTCACCAGACTGTCCAAGGGATGCATGGCACAAAACAAGTTTAAAAAACTCCTACTCTAGAATATCTCAGGGAATACAGACATTGATTTGGACTCTTGAGTTTATAATAAGAAGAAGGAGACTGATGCTCATTTTAAGCCATGACCTCTCTTACTATTAAGTAAGTCAAATTTATCTTTGGATTTCCTGCACATTTACCTTTCCATAGAGTCCACTAGCAGCCCTGGTGGCACAGTGGTTAAGTGCTCAGCTGCTAACCAAAATGTCAGCAGTTCAAACCCACCAGCCACTCTGTGGGAGAAAGATGTGGCAGACTGCTTTTGTAAAGATTGACAGCCTTGGAAACCCTGTGGGGCAATGAGTCGCTGTGAGTCAGAATCCGCTCAATGGCAGTGGGTTTTTTTGGTTTAGAGTCCACTGCTGTGGAACTTCTTCTCTTTTATGATCTAGTTCATCTCCAAAGTAATTCCAACCCACAGTCATTGCCACTTTCCTAATCCCTTACAGCACTTAATCTTCATCTCATGCATTTTGGTGTTTGGTTAAATTACACCTTATGTTGTACTGTGGTAGATACTTGTATGTAAATCATACAGTAGCTGTGACGTAGACAGGGCACAAATTTGAAGTCAGAAAATCTAATTCAAATATTGATTATGTTACTTACTAGTGATATAAACCTAAGCAAATTGCTTTACTTCTTTGAGCCTCAGCTTTTTCATATGAGAACATGGCAAAAATGGTATCTAACTGACAAATTATTTTGCGAACTAAAGAGGGAAACATTCTTAAAAGCTTGACACATTATAGGCCCTCAACAAATATTTGTTAAATCGGACTCCCAAAGGACAGGAGATATGTTAACTAGACCCTTGGTACTAACCACAGTTGTCAAAAAAAATTTTTTATTGCATTGTGAGATACCCCTGATTTAATAACATATTCCCACCCTGTCAATACACATACACATTTTCTGTCTCTGTTATAGAGCACTTTTCCATATCAGTTTGGTAGTTCTGGTAGAGTTAGATCTGTCTGATCCTGAAATGCTCTTTACAGTAAGCCGTGCTCCACTCACAACAGGATATATAGCTTTCTTATACCTTCACTAGGGTGGCGCATTCTAGGTCTTTCCATACAGTTTGTATCTCACCCACCCTGGGTTTGAAACGGTAATATATCCTGTTCTAGTCCCTAATCAAATTGTAAGGATCTGTCCTGTGTTTCAACCCATCCATAAAAGCTTATGGAGTATTTCATTTGGTTAATCTGAAAAATCAGCTGGGTCCTCAAAACCCCTCAGAATTCCTTTTACACATCTCTTTGGTCAGATTCCTCTTCCATTTCTCATAGCAGGTCCTTTCATCTTTCAACCACTCTTCTTAAGCAATTTAACCCACCAGATAAAATCCGTACCAAACCCGTTGCCGTCGAGTCGATTCCATCTCATAGTGACCCAATAGGACAGAGTAGAACTGCCCCATAGGGTTTCCTTCTTTGAGCAGATGACTTGGCTTCCCATTCCATAGCAAATGTGGTTCTCATTGTGGTTCCTGTACTTCACATCTGATCTGCACCCAACCTCACCAGTATCTCACCTGTCAAAGGAGAGGATGGCATGAGGAGGGGCATGATGTACTCTTAGGGATATTTTGAAGTCATTCAGATATACATTTGAATGTTTGTTTTGCTATTTATTTGCTATGTTTCCCTGAGCGTGTTATTTAACACCTCTAAGCCTTAGTTTCCTTATTTGTAATATGGCCGTTAAAACCATCTATCTCAGCTTTAGCATGAAGGTAAATAACATATTTAAAGACTCTAGTGAATGGTATGTATTAACAAATTTTAGAGTATTAACAAATGTTAGTCTTTTTTTCTCCTTTCTACCCCTTTCCCTGTCCAAGATAAAGGTTACTTCTCCATTTTATTCTGAGGGTCATTTCCTTCTGGTTCCAAAATTATCCCGAATAATACAGTATAGTAGAGTAGTTAAAAGCAAAACTTTGGAATCAAACAAACCTAGGTTCAAATTCCAGGTTTGACATTTATTAACTGTGTGATTTTCATTTATGAAAAGAGCATAGGGATTATTATGAAGATTAAGCCAGACAAGGTTGGTTAAAAATAGCGTAGTGCCTGGTACGCATTGAGTTTTTAATAAATGTTATTCTGCCTGCTGTTTTCCACTCTCCTGAATCTTCGACACTCCATCTTTGGTTCTCCCCGCTCCACCCTTCTAATTTGTAAAGTGCTTTAAGTCCCCTTTCTATATACAAAGAAGAATCTTCAATGGTTTCTCTGTCAGCCATTGCTGTCTCTCTCCCCTTCACAGCCACGCTTCTTGATGGAGTTGTTGATCCTCTTGATGGCTTCTTCTCCTCTGCTCACTCCTCACTTCACTGCAAGATGACTTCAGCTCTATCATTCCACCTAAAGTTCTCTTGTTAAGGTTGACAATGGCCCCCTAATTTAACCAAACAATGAACATTTAAAGAACTTTTACTGACTTGATTTTCTATGCCCTTTTATATAACTGATAACTCTTCCTTCTTGAAAATTTTTCCTCCTTTGGCTTTTTTTTTTTCTTTAATTGTGATTTAGGTGTAAGTTTACAGAGCAAATTAGTTTCTCATTAAACAGTTAATACACAGATTGTTTTGTGACATTGGTTGCCAACCCTGAGATGTGTCAACACTCTCCCCTTCTCCACCTCTGGTTCCCTGTTTCCATTCATCCAGTTTCCCTGTCCCTTCCTGCCTTCTTATCTTTGCTTTTGGGCCAGTGTGCCCATTAGTCTCGTATACATGATTGAACTATGAAGCACATTCCTCACGTGTTATTGTTGGCTCTATAGACCTATCTAATCTTTGGCTGAAGGTGAACCTCAGGAGTGACTTCTGTACTGAGTTAAAAGGGTGTCCAGGGGTCACACTCTTGGGGTTTCTCCAGTGGCTGTCAGAACAGCAAGACTGGTCTCTCTCTTTTTTTTTTCTGTGAATTTGAATTTTGTTTTACATTTTTCTCCCTCTCTGTCCAGGACCTTCTATTGTGATCCCTGCCAGAGCAGTCAGTAGTGGTAAATAGGCACCATCTTGTTGTTCTGGGCTCAGTATGGTGGAGGTTGTGGTAGCTGTGGTCCATTAGTCCTTTGGACTAATTTTTCCCTTGTTTCTTTGATCTTCTTCATTCTCCTTTGCTCCAGCTGGGATGGGACCAGTAGATGTATCTTAGATGGCTGCTCACAGGTTTTAAGACCCCAGTTGCTACTCACCACAGTCAGAAGTGGAACATTTTCTTTATAGACTATGTTATGCCAATTGAGCTAGATGTCCCCCGAGACCATGGTCCCTAGTCCTCAGCCCAGTAGCTTGGTCTCTCAGGGCATTTGAATGTGTCTATGAAGCTTCCATTGACCTTGCCTTGATCAAGATGTGCTGACTTCCCCAGTATTGTGTACTGTCTTACCCTTCACCAAAGTTACCACTTATCTACTATCTAGTTGGTGTTTCTCCCTCCCCGCCCCTCCTCTCCCTCGTAGGCTTTTTGACACAATTCTCTTGTTTCTCCTATGCTCTTCCCATTGCTTCTTTTCAGTCTTTTTTGTGGGACAGCGTGTGTTCTCCAGGTGACATCTTCAAATCTCTTCTCTTTTCCTTCTATGTCCTTTTTCTTAGCAAGCTCATTGACCCCATGGTTTTCACTACTAATGTCGACTCTCAAGTCATATAACTCCAACTACGCTATACTCAATTTATCCAAGACTATTTAAAATTCTTCAGTGGGTTCTCATTGCCTATAGAATGAGGTTTAACTCCTTACCACGGCATTCAAGGTCACTCACCGTATAATCCTCATCCATGTTTCCAGGCTCATTTTCTATCCTTCTGTCATATGCACCCTACCACCTATTCATACCAGGACAAAATAAAACAAAACCCAACAAATAAAAAATAAAAAAAGCTTGTAGTTTTGAAGCCCAGCATCTTTTGTCATACTCCGTGTTCTGGCAAATAGCAAATTTCCTGCTGTCTCTGCCCCTTGTTTCTGCCCTAGTGCATGTAGCACATTTCTACTCATCCTTATTTAAGACTCAATCCATTCCCTTCTCAGGTAAGAAAGGCCTTCTGGAGGGAAGAATTTGGGGGAAACCAACATTCTGTTATGGTTAGATACCATGTTTTGTCAAACTTGTAGCTGGTTCTGGCCCGTGGTTCTGCAAATACTGGCACACGTAACAATAATGATAATAGCAAACACTTATGTAATGCTTATTATGCGCCAGTTATGATTCTATGTGCTACAGCCTGGCTCCAGGATTCTCATTCTTAACTACCTACTGTCCCTTAGACTGAGGTAAGGACATTTCTGCATCTTTATCTCAGTCCTTGAGAGCATTTCCCTGACCCTTATTCCAATCCCCACATGAAGAGCTCCAGGGCCTGCAACATAAGTGGAATCTGAGCTCTTTTATGGTCCCATTTATGGTAAGTTAAAGGGAAATATGATCATTTCACAGAATTAGAAACTGGAAAGAGCTTCTGATTTTGGCAGAACGATTTTTAAAAATGGATTTGTATGCATAACATCCATTGCAGTTGGTGATGGTGGAGTCAGTGACTAATAAAAATGTCATTTCCTGTGATTTTTATAAATTACAGTAAATATGGCAGTAATCACCCACATTAGCTGCTAAAATGCAGGCAGCCATCTGGAGTAGAGACCGGGGGACCTCATTGAAGCCTCAAGAGGTAGACCCCACAGGTGCAAATTGACACCTAGGAAAACAGTAGTTAATACATTGTAGAATTTGGAGAAGGGGAAAAGTGTTAAAATAAATGTATGTCAAGCAGACAAATTTGAACTCCTCTAAGAGAATCTGTCAAGTCAAACAGGAAATAGCTATAAATTACTTGTAATAGTAAAACTCTTGTCATTTATAACCTTTAAAGCAACGGGCTCATTTAACACATCAACTCATAGATCATAATCTAGAGAAAGTCAATCTGGGTATTTATTTCACTTTTAATGTGTAGAAGCCAGGGCAAACCATGCATAATTTGCAAAAGACACCACAGCGTTCTATCAGCTCTTGAAGCCATATAATGAACCAGATAGATAACTGCCTGAGGCTCAGGGTGATGAACGTGTCAAGATATGGAAACTCTTTCTGTTCCTTTAAAGAAAATTAAGATGTGATTGGGAATGTCATGCCTTGGGTAGTCTCATAATGAATAATTCCAAATAAATCCCACCATTATTCTGTTTATTTGTTTTACTTAGAAGCTACTTGAAGTCATTGGAGCTGAAAGTATGTTTCAACATGCCAAGCATATTTACCGTATCTTGTAATCATCTTGCTTACCATTTCACAGACAAACAATAATTGAAGTTCTGTGTTTATTTCAGATTCCTCAATATGTACTGCCCACAGATAAGAAACCATGGCTGAGAGACATTTTTAAAAGAGGGTAAATGTCTCTACAAACTTTGCCCAGGAATGTGATCCAGGAAGATGAACACTCAAAACCTCTTCTGCATTATTTGAAAATTCAATGCAGAGTAGGTATTTACGAAAGAGATGCTTAATGATGTTTGCATGCACTCAATAAATATGTGTTTGTTAACTGATACACCGTTGGGGAGGGGAGGCGGCTCTGGAGAGAAGGAATAAAAGAAAAATCATAGTCAAACAACAAGCTAACCATTCACTTCAATGGAAAAGAGCCCCAAGAATGGTAATTGACCATATACTTCACATTCAGACATATTTTGGCATCGTGACCCGTTAAGGACAAAGTTGGTCCCCAGAAAGACGCTAACTCAGAGTTGCATTTATGTCTATTTTCCCGTAGCCATATTTTCTACTTCATCTCGGCTCAATCGGTACTTAACTCTGGTAGGAACAAGACCTGCTGTGCTGCTGCGGCATGCTACAGCTCAGACACCACACACGTGTATGTGTACATGTGCACACACACACACACACACACACACACACACACACGTGCTGCACAGCCTCAGAAAGCTATGGGTGTGAGAGCGATTATACTTTGTAGGTCTACTGGTTTGGGTACCCCTTTCCCCCACACACTTTTCCACATTCTTCTAAAGTACACTTATACTCATTGACAATTCTGACTCAGAGCGACCCTATAGGACAAAGTAGAACTGCCCCATAGGGTTTGCAAGAAGCAACTGGTGGATTCAAACTGCCAACCTTTTGGTCAGCAGCTGGGTTCTTAACCACTACGCCACCAGGGCCCCTTAAACACTATACCAAAACCAAACCCATTGCCATCCAGTTGATTCCGACTCATAGTGACCCTGTAGCGACCCTATGGGGGGTGAAGATCAGTCTTTGTGTCCGTATGAATGAACACAAGCTAATTTTAAGAAGAAATTAGCAATTTAAAATTAGCTTCAAATAGTAACCAATTTAACTAGTTCCTTACATTTAACTGGTTAATTGTTTAAATAGTTGTTTACCTCTAGCTGAACTTAATCCTATTTTTAAGTTAATAGTTTTTATACCTTGATTAGTGGCCTGCAAGTGTGGGTAAGAAGAGGTATTTGATGGTGAATGTAAGGTCATATATAGGCAGAGAGTTCAGGCGCTATTCAGATCATTTAAGTAAAAACCCTGCAATTCATTGGGGAAAGCTGGTTTTGGGAGCCAGTTTATCCAGATTAACCACCTCTGCTATAGACTACCAAACCCAAAACCAAACAAACTTGAATTATCTATTTTACTTCGGCAGCCACCAAATATGTATATGTGAAGTAACCCGTGAAATTTTAGTATCTACATATATCAAGCAAAGTAAAGAACTGAGGTTCTCTTTCTAGCCTAGATAATTTCTAGAAATGCCAGCAAACTACATCTTTTGCCTCAATTGCCAGGTTACTACTGATGAAAAAATATTCATGTGTTCGCTTTTTCTTTCTTTTTGTTTTGGTGAATTGAATGGATAAGTCTCAATTCCACATTTTAAATTATGTATAACCAGAGTATTTATTGCATGTATTGACTACATACGATTGTTAGCACGTTTGTTGACTTAAAACAATGTTTATTTCTATAGCATAGTGGGTAGTTTTGAAAA
Organism: Trichechus manatus latirostris; assembly: GCF_000243295.1. NCBI lineage: Eukaryota > Metazoa > Chordata > Mammalia > Sirenia > Trichechidae > Trichechus > Trichechus manatus. The sequence goes on from NW_004444038.1 coordinate 9,024,065, forward strand.
CATTTGAGCAAAATGTTACAAACTCATCATTTGACCAACAATGATACAGATTGTATTTCTTTAGTCCTATGACACATTTGAAAAATATTTGATCACCTCTGGAATCTCAATGTATTTTTACCATCAATGGCAACTTAAAATTATAATTGGCAGTTCTTTCTTTCTTAGTAGTAGGCAAAATAAAGATGCATTTTATAATAAGTGGCATCTTAGACCTTCTGAAAGAGAGAGAAGTGTGTGTGTGTGTGTGTGTGTGGTGGTAATCCCAGATATTCTATGGATAATTTTATCTCCGTATAGTCTATGGTGAAAAAACAACTGTGTGTGTCAAGGATCAGCTACTCTTCCCTCATGCTTCTTCATGTAGGAATTAAAGGTTTTATCCCAAACTTCACCATGGCTGTTTTTATCCTAAAAAATCTTATATTTACAATAGGTGGTTCACAGTCTTTGGCAATGTGTATTTAACAGAAAGTTACCATTGCCTTGTCCCTCATCAACTAAAAAAGCTACAAATGAAATCTCTGGAAGACTCTCAAAGGAAGAAGCAAGGAAATCAGTTTCCTAATCGGTACCAAAACTGATACTGAGTCAAAAACCAAATAAAACAAAAAACAAAAGTTAGTACCACTGAACGGCATTACTTCATATTTTCAATTCCAAGATGAGTATGCAAATTTGCAGCAAAATACTGTGCTACATTTGTGCTTGTTCTCTGGAAATTTCACAAGGCAATTATTGTAATGCAGAAAAATCTCTAACACTGACACCTCAACCAGGCCACACAAACATTTCCAGCTTGGATTTTTTTTATGTCTTTTCTCAGAGCCAGGAGTCTTAGGATGGGGAACCAATTTTAAATATTAAGTCAGTTTGAGGTGCTGTGGGGAAGTGGAGGAAAAACACAAGAAAATGTTTAAGTGTTGAAAATGTAATTAATAAGGATCTCAAACAGGAAAAACAGCAATATTAGCATTATGCCAGCACTCCTATTTATTACCACGAGCACAGTGACTTCTGGAATAGACAAAGCCATATAGTGAATATCTATATTTGTATTTTTTTTTTTCTGGCAGCGATGTCTTTTAATGGCTGAGACTGATATTGTTTTCACTTTCAGCCCTCTGCTTTTTACCTCATCTCCGTTCTTCCCGGGATGATTACCTCACCGTCCTGGATGCGCGATTTAAAGAGAATTACCTATTACTTCCATTATTTGTTTCTTATCAGCTGATGTTACACTACAAGGATTTGCATTGAAAGGACACAAAGAAAGAGCAAGTCCATGGCACATCGCCAAATAAAAGAGTAATGTTCTGGTGAATTTAGCCTAAATAATTTACTGCTGTATAAAAGTGGAAAAGTGGAAGGTGAACCCTTTGACCAATAAATCTCTCCCGCCCGTGAAACCCTTATCTTGTCCTCTCCAATATATTCCACACTAGGAAGCCATCATCATTGGCTCTGGTTTGTTATTTGTAAACCTTGATCTTCTGCACTTGGTGTCCTAAATATGGATAATTAGCATCAGTTTATCACGCTTCTGCATATTTTCTCTTCTCTCCAAACATGCCTGCTGCTATTGGCTGCCATTCTGCCACAGAAGATTATGGAGACAGATTGCAGAGAATGAATGTGCTAAACGAGATTAGGAAGGACTAGAAAGAGCAACTTGGCCAATAAATTCCTCGTGAGGGCCTTATCATACAATTACACGTTGTCTTGTTTCACACTCTCCCAGCCTCTTAATCCAGCGCCCCCACCAAGAATAAAATTTCAGTAATTTCTGAATTACTGCATATCCTCCCGACTTGTCACTGAGAATGGTTGGAAGAAGAAATGCTGCTGAAAACAACACATCAAACTTTATAACAGAAAGTAGTAAACTTCAAGTGTTAAAATATGATATGAATTTGGGATGTTGAAAGCATTTTAGCATCTACAAATGAATGCAGAAAGTCTTGGCATAGGGAGATATTTAACTTCTCTTTGAGTAGCAAATTCTCTCCTTGTGCCACCTTTGTGGATTCAGACCTGTACGGAGTGAAAGATTGCCTCCCTCTTAAACAGAACTACCTGATGTGTTTAAAAACAGGATGAATTATTAACTTATGTTAACACTCATTACTGATAACAGTCATGATACCCCTGAGAAATTCTGGGCAAATCGCTTGACCCTTCTAACTACAGTCTCCTCCTTGCTCAAACAGGCTGTTTACCATCCAAGGCCCTTCCCAGTGCTGACATTCTATAGCTTCTTGTGCACATCAATGTATATAAATAGGAAAGTCTTGCCTACTCCGTGTCTCATAAAAGAGTGTAACCAAGAACTCTACAATAGGGCATCTACAGGGAGAGTGCTCTTCTTGTTCCTCTCCGGCTGTTAATCGTTATTCTCTACAGGATTTATAATAAGTTAGGTATTTAAAGAGGCCCATTAAGTCTTTCAATCCACTAGGGGACTATTTATAGCACAGAGCAGCAGTAAGGCATTATGGTGCACCCACAAAAGGAAGGCGCACCCACAAAAGGAAGGCACTGCCGCAGGAGAAGTCACTGCAGGACTGAGGTTATGTTTACTGGAAAGAGTGGGAATCCAGAGCAAATCTGAAAAATGATACGTTTGTGCTTGAAGAAAAAGAAAGACTCCCGATTTATGGTGGGAGGAATTAATTCCCAAAAGAAATTCACACAATTGTAAAGAGAGTTTTTACACATAGATTGTAATGTTACCTTCACTTTCTTTTCTCCAAGCAAAGCCTGTTAGAAGTCATTGAAGAGATGGAAGACCTGTTTCCAGGCTCAGCTGAAAAAACCAGACAACATTCATTCAGCAAATATGTGTTAAGTGTCTGCTATGTGCCAAGCACTGGTCTAGGATCTTGGGATAGTCGCAAAACAAAGCTCCCTGCCCCAGTGAAGCTTACAGTTACAAGGATGCTGGTACGTTTTGTTAAGTATGAGTTTGCCTCTTGTAAGCTGGCTAGTCTTCTACTGGCTGCCAAAGATTTCCCTTTTTTTTTTTTTTTTTGAGAAAAAGCCAGCCTGAAAACTCCTTCCCTACTTTTACACTGGTAGAAGGAGGGTGAAGTGTGAAGCAGGCAGGGGCTAAAGAGCCTGTAAGGAATCACGGAAGGGACTTGTGTGAAAGGCCTAGACTCTTAGGAGAAAACAACCTGAAGAATGCCTGTCTTCCTAGAACCAATATGGTGGCCACAATGCGGATGCTGCGGGCACCCAGTTCCTAAAGTTACCCGGTCAGGGCAAATAAACAGGCGCGCGCGCGCGCGCGCACACCCCCCACTCCCCCCCACACACACCCACACCAAGAAACTGTAGATGTCAGAGAGGTTCTACCTTCCCTGCATTGGTTTCTCTTCCAAAGCCAATGGAATTCAAATGGACCTGGGGTGGGGGTCGAGGGGGGTGGCCAAGGAAATGGGTGATGCTGAACAGTGTGGTGAAGGGATGGGGCTGGTTTGGGTTTGCCTCCTCCAGGAAATATTTCGGAGGCCTTGCCTCTCTAATGTGGAGGATTCTCCCGTTTGGCTTCACCTAATTCCTCCACTCAAGCAAAGCACAGCAGCCAAGACGGCTTTAGATACCCGCAGGCTGGAGGCTCAAAGGCAGAACTGGGGCTTGGAGCACAGCTCAGCGACTTGGGGTGGAGGAACCTCCACGCTTAGTGTGAAGACACCCCGCCCTGGGGGAGGGGACAGAAAACGTGAAATTCTATGAAAAGTTATTAACTGTTCTCCCTCTCCCTGTTTTATATTCCCTGAATTGGAGACCTATGTTGCGGGGGTGGGGGCAGTGGGAGGGAGCCGTTTGCCATTAATCTGGGAACAAACTGCTAACCTCGGTGACTGGTATTTTAGCTTTTCTTTTCTCAGTTTTCTTAGTGTGGGGAAAGCAGTAAAGCTTGTGTGGACTGATTGTAAGGGCTCTGCTGGAATTTGGCAGCGCAGAGGCTTGGAGAGCAGCCCCATGCTGGCTCCTATTCAGCGGGCCAGTTCTCCTCGAGCTTTGGAAGTTTCACTCAGCCGTGCACTCAAAGGCTTCACAAAGCTGATTACAAGCTTCAGCGCATTCCTGAAGGAGCCAAAAGCGACGCAGGTGCAAACGAGCCGAGGGAGCCCCTTATCCCGGTGACAGAAGGGGACAAGCTGGGAAAGACTTGGACCACACAAATCCAAGGCTCACCAGGCAGCAGAAAGCCTGCCCTGGGAACCGGGGGTCATTATCCGCTCTATTCATCGGGACCCCGGCAGCGGAGGCCGAACGGTGGCTGCTGCACGTACGGCCCCGGGACAGATCGGGCCCGGGGGAGGCCGGCCCGAGGCGGGAGCGCCACCGCCAGCGCCCGCGCTTCCAGCAGTGGGGACCCCATCGCGGTCCTGTGCCTGGGCTGGAGGCCCTGGATGATAGATTTGTTGGTTTCCACCTACAGCTGCAAAGGAAATGCACGCTTAGACGAGCCCACGTCAAAAACAGTAGTGGCACGGGAAGAACGGGCGCGGGAGGAAGCAGCCCGACGCGTGGACAGGGCACAAACTGTGCTCAGCATACCGCCCCGTCCCCACCTCAGCCCCTGCGCTGCGCTCCCCACGCGTCTCCCCCAGGCCACCTACTCCTAAGTCGGAGGATGGCCGGAGTCCGGAGAGTGGGCTCCGCTCTGCCCTCCCCGCTAGCCCGCCTTTCCCTCCGGTCGTTCCCGCGTCGGCCGCGGGGGTCCAGGGGGAAGAGCGACCCCTCGGCAGGGTGGCCCTCTTTGTGCCGCGGGGGGGCGGGGGGGGGCGAGGGGGGACAGTGAGCGCGCAGCAGGCGGCCCAGGCTGCAGCGGGTTTCTCTCCAGAGTAGGAGCGCCCGGGGCGGGGGCCTTTGCATTGCACCGCGTTCAACGCCCCCTTTGCCGACGACTATCCCGCAGCGAGAGAGGAGGGGCCCTCCCCCTCCCGGAGTAATTACGCCCCTTCCGCGCTCTCAACGACGGAAAACGAGGGAGTGTGGGCAGCAGGGCGGAGTGCGAGTGGGTTGGGAGGGCGCTTGGAGAGCGGGGGCGCAGGGGCTAGGGCGCCGGCTGGGGACCTCGGCGCGGGGCGTGCACAGAGGCCCCGCTCTGCATCCTGCTGCCCGCGCGCACTTTGGCTGGCGGGGGTGTCCCTGGTGTCCTGGCCAGGCCGACCCCGCCCCCCGCCGCCGCGTGCGGGGTTCCTGGCTCCCCAGGTTCGCGGCGCCGGGACCCTCGGCCGGCAGAGGTGGGGGCGCCGCGCGCGGTGACACTCTTTCGTCTACTAATTCGAGTTAATGCGATCTTTATGTAAAGCTAACAGCGGATAATTGTCTATTTTCTCGCCAACAATCTCCATCACAATCACTTATCTGGAAACCTGCGACTGCATTAATCGTTGTATTCCCCGAGATAAGCGTCGTTGCAATCCGCAGCGGACGCGGGGGCCAGGGAGACGGAAATACCGTCCCCGGGCGCTCAGGCTGCCGCGCGCGAGGCCACCCCGCCCGTGGTGGGAAATCGGGCGGGCACTTGGCGACTGCCCTCGGAAGGGTGTGCCCTGGTTGTGTGCGACTGCGGGCGGGCGGCTTGCCGGGGGCTGCCTTGGTGAATGATTGCTTTTTTCTCCCGTGGGTGGTGAGTGGGTGGAGGAGGCGGAGAGAGGAGGGGGACGGCTGTGCGGGAGCAACGGGTGAAGGTGCCGCTCTGGGTCTGAGCCGGGTCTGGGCGGCCCTCGGCGCGTCTCAGAGCGGCCCCTGTGTCCACGCTGTTGTGACCTTGTCAATATCGGAATTAAGGGCTTTCAACTTGTGAGAAATGATGCCCCGTTCTCTATCCCTTCCTTCCGGCAGAAAAGATTGTCCCTCCCATCCTCTGCGCTCCTTTAACTTCGTCTCCTGTCCCACCCACCGGGTCCCCGCCTTAGGTCCCTCCCACCAACCCCCTTCTTCAGGCTCCCGTTATCTGCAAATTATTGGCAATATTTACATTAAGCGTGATTGAAATTCCCAGGACAGGAAAAACATGGGTTGTGGAAATACGTTCCAGACTCCAATCCAATCCCATCAGTGCGCTTTCTGTTAGGTGTAAAGAAATGAGAGCAAATGGTATTGAAACCTCCCTGGGGAAAAAGTACTTGTATTACAAAGATTTTGTCTTTTTGAGCTGAGTCAAAACATCAGTGTCAAATGAGAATCATTTTGGTGGTGGTGTTGGTGTGTGTTACTTCACTATCTGTAACAAGTGTAAAACGATTTGTTTCTGGAACCAAGTGCTGCGTTTGGCTGGTAACTTGATGTAAACCACTTTGATTCCATTTACTTCTACAACTTGGATTTGCCACCAAAGGGATCACGATGGCCACTTTTCAACATGGTATTTCTGGAAAGTAGCAAATTCAGAATTAATTCGTGATGCAGTTTTTGGCCACAGAGAATGAAATTTTTTGTTTCCCTTTTTGTAATATAACTCTTAACCTTCTGAGTGAAAGGATACAGCTAAGTGAAATGTCATCCTTGGTTTTTTATGTAAGTGTGGACTCCAAATTACTCCCCAAATAGGATATTGTAAATTCCTGTTAAAAATCCCTAAGTCCTGAATTTCCCCCTCAACAGCTGATGAGGTCTTGAAAAGCAAACAAGTAAATCAAGTGTCCATAGTCAACAAACAGAAGCTTTTGCAGAAGTTCCCAGGGTTGTTTTTTTTTTTTTTTTTTTTCCTGTGGTATTCGAGAATCATCCCACTTCATCTCTCACCTGAATCTTGTCATCTCTGCCATCTTGAAGTGATCTGTGAACAATACTGGTCCCTCGGACAGACCAGGCTGGTCAGTCAGGCAGAACAGACTATGCAAATGGATGGCGGGGCGAAGCGCCGGAACACTGGCGCCCATTGTCTTGGGCATTTCAAAGCGCGGAGCAGCTGCAGCAGACTTGTCGCCTCGGACCTTCGGTTGCCACACTAATGTCATCATTGCAAAACATCAGATTTTGAAAACTATGCAATCTGAATTCGTTAGCAGCCTCCTCTGCAAAGATTTCTCTGTGACAAGTTTCAACGTCCAGATCCCCTTCTGTGGACAGAGACTGGGAAAAGAAGATGGGGGGTGGGGGTGGAAGAGGGGGAGAGTTTTGCAAGTGGCAACAACTGATGATCCATAATTTCCTCTTTCTGGTGCATTCACAAACTTTAAAACCGTCCTTGGGTTTCTGAGTTCGCAGGTCTGACTCAACGACGCTGAGATTTGGAAGTTTGCTTTGTAGCACCCTAAATCGTTTCCCAAACTTGTTGCTTGCAAGTTTAAATTAACTGAAGGAAGTCAAGGTATCAAATAGAGTGAATTTCACAAAGACACCATATTCTGTTTTAATGATAGCGCCAGAGAGTGACTGTTTTTGAAGTTTTGTTTTTCAGCTGAGCTCATAACAGTATCAGAGCAACTGAGCACTCTAAGACAAACGAGTTACTTAAGACAACGCTGCTCAGCTGCACTGTTACAACTTGGAGGCCCTAAAAGGAAACGTATCTTAATTATTTTGTAGTAGCTTCCACTCCCGATTGTTGAGATTACCAAATGCTTCTCCCTCTCTATCGTCCGTCTCCCCTCCTCCTAGGCCCCTCCCTTCCTGGGTGACCCCGTTTCTCTAGAACCACCCCGGGGCGGCCCCGGGAACAAGAACTTGTCTGCCCGCGGCCGCGGCCGCGGCCCCTGGTGTGGCTGCTGGGCGCGCGAACTGGCGACCAGCGAGCCTCAGGGCGCGGGCGCCGGGCGCTCTGGGTCCCCGCACCGACGGGCACAGGCCCGCACTGGCGCCTCGGAGACACGAGGAGCCACAGTCACGTCTTTAGGGAACCAGAAGGCCAGGCGGAGCTTTGCTTTCCCAGATTCTGTGAGGCCTGGGCGCCAGCGAGAGCAGCTTTTTCCACCTTATAATGAGCTTGTTTTCTTCTCTGGGCCCGTAGATCTGTTTTAAAAGTGTCCTCTTGATTCTTCACAGGATTCCGTGTTCGCCTACCTCATCCGCGGGCTGGAGAAATTTCCACGGAAAATGTAGTCACCACGAAGAAAGCCGCCAGGCCAATTCGCGGCCCGGAGCGGAGGAGAACTAAGCCCCCAGGTCGAAGGCGATGGTGGCGGCGGGGTGCCTCTCATCTCAGCCCCGGGCCACCAGATGCCTTCCTGGTTCTTGACGAACCGAAGGGGCTCGGACTTGAAGGAGAGCGCAACCAAATAATGGTTGTTTTGTTTGTTTGTTTGTTTGTTTTGTTCTTTTTGGTAAACGCAACAAGAACAGGGACGCAAATGGAGAAAAGGCCCTACAGATTTTATCTCGTTTGATTGGGAGGCAGGAGTGAGGCTGGAGGCCGCGATCGCGATCCCAGGAAAAGCTCTAGGCGGACTCTTAGTGAATATGGACACCTTTGGGGAATTGGACCAGAACACTTTCTTCTCCTCAGAAAATTGTATGATTTGGGCCTCGAGGCTCGGGAGAGTCACAGTTCAGACCCCATAGTTGCTTCAGTTCGGAGTCTCAGTATATCTGCGATTCCCTGACTGGAGGAGGGTTCCCCGCGTTGCTCCAGCATTTTCCATGCGCAGGCTCAGGCCAAAGCTGCATTTCTCGCCCAACCCGCCACGCACTGCGCCACACGCTGCGCCACACGCGGCACCACGGCGCCGACCGCGCGCTGCGCCAGCCCCAACCAGCAACGGCAAGGGGCCGAGGTTGAAGCCAGACGCACGCTCCCTGGAGAGCAAGGGTGCAGGGAGGGAGGGTGCAGAGGATAAGGAAAGTCCCGGGGGATGGGGTTTTTGCCAGTTTGGTGCACCCGCGTCTCTGCACCATTGTGGGCGTTCACGATGTGTTTGCTGAAGGAATGAAGAGGCCCTCACCGTGGGGGAGCTGATGGCTTCCGAGAATGTTGGGTGGCCAGGCTGGGCCTCTTCCTCACGTTCCAGCCACTCGGAATCTGGCCCAGCTCCGGCACCCTGGAAGCTGGTAATCCTTGCCGCCCTTCCCTCTGTCACACACACACTCACCTCCCACGTGTTACACACATTCTCACACTCATAGGATGCACACAGTACACACTCACATACATTTACACGGGTATCCAGTAAACACTGTCTCACTTATTCCCGCAGCCACACACACATTCTCTCTCACACGATCCACACACAGTCACACTTTCCCACATGCGCGAAGTCACATACGGACGTTACATTCTCCCTGGATCCCCCGCAGAGACAGGGTGGCCAAATATTGGGGTGGCTTGTGCAGCCCTGATGGCACAGTGGTTAAGAGCTCGGCTGCTATTCAAAAGGTCGGCAGTTTGAATCCACTAGCTGCTCATTGGAAACCCTACACGGGGCAGTTCTACTTTGACCTATAGGGTGGCTATTAGCAGGAATCTATTCGATGGCAATGGGTTTGGTTTTTTTGGGTTGTTTTGTGGTGGCCGGGGTGCCCAGACTTCTGATGGAAGGAAAAATCACATAGCTGGGAACAATTAACTGATGTTCCTCCCGCCCCCCGCCCCCAAACACACACAGGGATGAGTGAGCAACTCTCCATAGAACTTCACCAAATACAGAGAAAAAGCGAAACCGACGAAGGATAAGGACACGTTTAGTTCTAAACTTCAGTCCCACTTCTTCGGGGCTTTCAGAGTAGGCTAAAGAATTGCTTTGTTTTTAATGCTTTCAGATTTACGCTTTCTTCCACTATATTTTCCTGGGTGCCCTTGAGTCCTACTTAGACTTGCATTGTTTAATAGTAGCACTAGTCCCATGTGGCTATCGAGCACGTACAACGTGGCCAGTCTGAATCGGAATGTGCTGTAAATGCAAAACACACATTGCATTTTGAAGACTTAGTATGAAAAAAAAAAAGCATGTAAAATACCTCATTAATAACATTTCAATATTAATTACAGGTTGGAATGATTATATTTTGGATACATTGGGTTAAATAAAAATACATTATTAAAATTAATTTCCCCTATTTCTTTTTACCTTTTTAATGTGCTACTAGTAAATTTAAAATTACATACGCGATTCATATTTGTGGCTTGTATAACATTTCTGTTGCACAGGCTTAGACTTTCTCACTGATTCTTCAGGAAAAGGGACATAAAAAAAGATGGAAAAGGTTCACTGTGTGATGTATCAGGAAGCCAATGCAGAACCCCCTGTTTTAAAGCTGCTTTTGTAACATAATATAGTATCAAAGCTTCTTATCTTTCATGACAATGCATATTTGGGGGTAGGAAGCAGTATACATTGTATTTTATTGCTCGATTCACTTTCTTTCCATTTTAACATTAATTCTGTGTAATTACTGTATTGTGATCTCAGTCAGCGACCTTAAATGAACTCTCAAGTAACTTTTGAAGAATCTTGCTACAAATGTTGGATTATGATGACATGTAAATTACTACAGGTTATTGTATAATGTCTGCACAATGTTAAAGCAACCCCTTCCTTGTTATTTTCAAATTTTGGGGCACCATTTTGGTACTTTCCTGCTTTATTGTTAACCCTACAATTCACTACCACCACCGCCCAGTTCTACCACAGCCAAAAACAAAACCCAAAAAGCTTGAGCAAGAATTTACATCCAGTGAAAATGTTTTCTATTAATCAAGAATGGAATTCCTTATATACATATTTTTTATTCCTGTGATTGACTCATGCTTCAAAGATCTGTCAAGTCATACTTTGGTCAAAGAGATTATAAGAAAACATCTGCAATTTTTAAAATTTTAAATAAGGCATTGAAAAATACCCTAGCTTAATATTTTATATACAAGAGCTCTACAGGTGAATTTCTGGAAGTTATATTTCGCCTTTTGACAAGAACAAGAGACGAGACTGCTCCAAGAATATTATTTTAGTAAATTCAGTACAACTGTAACACAAAAAGTGTGCATGCATATGTTTGATATATACATATTATATCTTTTATATAACCTTGAGGGCTATATAATTAGTCAAGGAACAATTCAGCAATAACGTGAAGTGAGTCTATTTAAATATTGGAAATATCTCATAGGTCATTTTGAATAAAAATTTAAAATTTACTTTCATCATAAAAGGGACTATCTTGTTTCTCATTATTATTAAGTCCGTATACTGATCTGTTTTGGCTAAATTACGCTACAGGAACAAGAAAATGTTGTAAAATACCAAGAATGATCAACTTTTTGTGGGTAAGCCAATTGAAATGGTTTATTCTTTGTATTCCAAAACCAAAGAGTTGATTCTGACTCACAGTGACCCAATAGCACAGAGTAGAACTGTCCCAAGGAGTGGCTGGTAGATTTGAACTGCCAACCTTTTGAATAGCAGCCGAACACTTAACCACTGTGCCACCAGGGCCTTTTCTTTGTATTTAAAAAACCAGATGAAACCCATTGCTGTCCAGTAGATTCCGACTCATAGCAACCCTATAGGACAGAGTAGAACTACCCCATAGGGTTTCCAAGGAGCGGATAGTGGATTAGAATTTCTGACTTTTTGGTTAGCAGCCGAACTCTTAACCACTGCACTACCAGTGCTCCTTCTTTGTATTAGGTCCTTGGAAAATACCACTCTAGTTATCTGAGGCTTCTGTTCAATAAACAGAAAACAATAAAAATACTTTATTCTTTAATCAAACTGCCTGTCTTCGAAGAACTGCCAAGCAAATAACTAACATTTTAGCCTGGATCTTGCTAAAGAGTCATCAGCAGCCTGTTAGAAACCTAAGTAATCTCTCTCTGGATGTGTAGGATGGCATGTTCATCAGTATGACAATGTTGATTATTTTTGTGATGATTCATGTTTGCCCTCGTTAAACTTACTCACTGTGAAAAGCAAACTGAAAGAATCCAGCTACTTACTGTCAAACATTGCTCTTTTCCTTTTTCAGAATCATGTAGGAGTACAAGGATGAAAATGATAAGCATAGAGAAGAGACCCTTGGAAGCACAGAGACACGGCACCAAGGCTGACAGTATGAGAACTCTGCTTAGCAGCACAGCCCCAAATTAACTTGCCCCTCTGTTTATTTAATATATGTATGGCATGGCTGTTGGCTTCATCATCTTCTAAAACTAGAAATACTCCCGTTTTCTTTCTTTTTTTTCTTTTACCCCGAAGACTACAATGGTCATACATTTTCAAATATTCACAGACAAGATATTCTGGATAAATAATCTAAGATTAACTAAATTAGGTCAGTGTTCATACACGGACAGTGTGATATGTCCCTGGTGTTGAAATTATCTGGTGTCAGCTACATTGATTGAAAAAGCACTACAGACCAAAAAGAAAGGTCTTATTATAAGATGTCTCAAAAGCAGATAAGAAAGCAGGGAAGTCCTATCATAAATGAGGGACCTTATCTAGATTTTAATATGACTGTAAGCAAATTATAAATGTTTTGCAAGTTAGACAACTCGTATGGGAAAGTAGCCATTTCTAAAGTTTCTGTGATTCCAAGCAAGTGACTGCAGTTTGCATACCCATCCATGGCTGGTTGGTTCTTTGTTCTTTTCCTCAAAATAGTTTCCATATAAAGGCAAGCATACTATCAAGATTCAGGATAAACTACTTGGGCTGCTGAACTCATGGTAGGATGGATGTAGTTTAAGAGACTGGTGCCTGAATGGTATTGTCCGGGGACTGCTGCATGCTGATCTATGTCTTGTGTATACCTAACTTCTTGCATTGTTTCTTTCTTTCCGAAAACTGCTATGAATACCAATGAAATTCCTTTTCAAAGGACTAACACATCAAGATTTGAAAAAGAAGCGTCTGAAGACTTTCGTACAAAGACCGCATTTGCTGAAGTCAGTAGCTTAACAGTTTGTTTTCACTAGCCAGCCTCTTTACTTCTGTAATTTTATAGATGAACAAATGATTCGTTTGATCATTGTGACGATCATCCTGTTATAAGTAAATGTTCCATCCCTTCTTCATGTTATCATAATCCACTTATTATCACAAAACTTGTCTGATAATTTGATATAATCCAATGGCTGTTAGTAAATATATTTCAAAAATTGACACACAGACTAGTCTAGCAACCTGCTGACCAGAAAAGATATCACAACATTCAAAAAGATTTACTATATTTAAAACATATTTCTGGCTGGCAATAATTCTGATAGCCTTAATTTTCAGGTTTAAATGGCCTTTCGAATGTAAATGGACTGGCTCAGACATGCAATAAAATGTAACAAAATAAAATTAAGGAGAAAACCCAACAGCCTGAAACTGAAAATTTCTGATTGCATTTTAATAGGAAAGTGAACACTTTGCAGAAGAATATTGCAGTAGTTCAAATATTTCAGTGAGCAACAGCTGCGGGTAGATATGAACTCTGGAGAAACAGCTGCCAAAACGAAAATAGAAAAGCAAAATAAATCAGAGGCTGAGGTCTGGAATAAAGAATTTTTTTTTAAATGAAAAATGAAAAATTTCACATGAAAGCGAGGGAGCCAGAGGGCTGGAAAGGGCCCCAGGCCTGGCTCACAGGTCTCCTGTTGACCTCAGGGGCAAACCACTCCCGCCTGGGTCAGAGGTCTGCAGTTCAGAGTCTTCAGCAAAGCCAGCGTTTTTCCTTTGACAACCTCTGTACTTTTGCTGTTGTGTTTGTTTAGGGGAGATATGCCAGGGTCACTCACATCAGTGGGAAGATGGATTTAGCAAGGATAGGTGTGGCCTCTAGCCTCGCACGCTCTCTTTACTTGAATCTCAGAAACTTCCATCTCTACCGTATTGATTTGACCTTAGCATTTTGAAGATTGGCTCATGAGCAGAGGTTGCAGAGAACCTTCAGAAATGTATCTGTTGTTAAACAAACCATAGGTACACTTTTCATTAAAGGCTTTTCCGTCCCTTTTGTACTGTATTTTGGTTTGGCCTTTCATGAACTTTCTTGCCATTTTCTTACTAGGCCACCACTCCCACCAAAACCAGATCTGTGTCTGAGAAAGCTGGAGCCCAGCCCCGGAAGTCTAGGTCCCGAGAGGGTCTTCCTTCAAGGCCTCCAGTGGATCTGTTGTAGCCCACTTCTGCTTTGGAAGAAAAATGAGTCCATTCTTCCCTTCCTACTGCACCGGAGAAGGTGCATTTTGTGAGAAAAGTAGGAACGGGGGATAGAGGAGACCCTTCTCGTTCATGACTCAAACTCCCACTCACACCTCATGCTTCCTTGATCTGAGCCCTCTCCAGTATTTAGGACTTTTAAAATGTGTAATTCATGTACTTCTCTTATAAAAGGAAAAGATGGAAGAGAGGAAAGGAGTCTAAAAGTTCATTCCCTAAGATCTCTCTGAACATCTATGGCATGATCTTTTACTTCTTGCCTGAAAAAAATTATGTAGTTGATACCTTCAAAAAAACAAACAAACAAAAAAAAACCCATTTGCCGTCGAGTCCATTCCGACTCACAGCGACCCTACAAGACAGAGAAGAACTGCCCCACAGGGTTTCCAAGGAGCAGCTGGTGGATTCAAACTGCCGACCTTTTGGTTAGCAGCCAAGCTCTTAACCATTGTGCCACCAGGGCTCCAGTTGATACCTTCACCAGGGCTTATTCATAAGCTATAGCAGTAACTTATGTTCCTTTTGATAAGAAAGAAGAACACTACAGGGTAAGAATTCAAGTAAAAAATTATTTGTTAATTTTCAAAGTGCAGGATACAAAAATAAAAATAAAAAAGATATTAGTGATGATTGGTGCTCTTGAGAAATTCACAACCTTGTAAGGGAGAGAGACAGTAAATACGTGAATACCATTTAATGTGCCAATTACAATAGCAGCTAATTCAGCAGGAGCATTAAGAAGAGAGAGGTCCTCTATGCCTGGTGAGATCAGAAAAAGCTTCCCAGGGACCTCAGTCTTGAAGGAAGAGTATACATCTTCCAAGGGAGTCGAAGGGAAAGGTATTCTAGAAGCATTTACAAAGGCACCAAAAAAAGGAAACCAAACCCGTTGCCATCTAGTTGATTCCAACTCGTAACAACCCTATAGGACACAGTAGAACTACTCCATAGTGTTTCCAAGGAGTGGCTGGTGGATTCAAACTGCAGACCTTTTGGTTAGCAGCTGACCTCTTAACCATGGCCTAAGGTACATTCCTAGGTGAAGCAAATGTTTTGCTTTGGGCTAATAACCAAAACGTTGGAGGTTCAAACCCACTCAGTGGCCTCGCAGAAGAAAAGGCTCGGAGATCTGCTTCCGTATAGATTACAGCCAAGAAAACCCTATTGATCAGTTCTACTCTGTAACATGTGGGGTCTCTATGAGTTGGAATCAACTTGGTGACAATGTTTTTTTTTTTTTTTTTTGGTTTATGAAAGTGCAAGCAGTATACGCCAAGGGGCGAATTTATAGGCAATAAATGCTTTAATAATGCTGTAGAAGAAAAAATTGGAGGCTGGGTTAGTCAGGGAACATTCTCCAGCAGGAATTGGAATTTGCTCAGTCTTAAGGCAAAGGGCATACCTGGATAGCCCAAGTGGAAGTTAACAGAGTCTCTCAGAATAGGGAGTAAAACGAGGTGGAGATGTTTGTGGTGTGTTTGGTTGGGTAACACTTTAGTCTGGCTGGAATGGAAGACTTTGTGTATGAACAGAGGGTAATGATGTTGGGGCAGGAGGTTATGGTCATGTAACGGAGGGCTTTGGACGGCAGGTTAATGGATGTTATTCTATTTCTTTTGGCAATGAGAACCCACCGAATGATTTTGAGCAGGAAGAGATGTGTGTGGTGTGCACTGTCTTAGGTGTATATCAGTGTGTAGAAGGCTTTCCCTTGCAAGTGGGACACCTCACTGCTAGGGTTGTTGTACGTGGATTGCGCTGTTCCTTGAAGTTGGCCTATGAAAAAATCTGAGAGTAACTGCATTCTTCCACAGAGCTCAGTGAAAGCATCACAGCAGGCGGCGAGTGGCCATATTCAGAATTCTTGGAACAGATACATTGCCCCTCGATGGATGTGCACGGGACCAGGGCCCATAAGACCCTTCACGGTCTGGTCGTTTGTTACCCCTTTGGCTCCACTTTCTATTTAAAGGCCCCTTTGGCCACTCCATTTCTGCCACAATGACCTCCTTCTTATTCCTGCCTCAGGGACTTGGCACTCGCTGTTTCCTCTGCCTATAGTACTCTTCCCTCAGAGAGCCTTACTTCCTCACTTCCCCAGATGCCATCTTTTCAGTAAGGCCTTCTTGAACCACCTAGTTAAAGTATAGCCCCCATCCCCCTTATCCTCTTTTCCTCCTTTATCTTTCTCCATATTACTTATCACCAATTAACGTAATAAATATGTTACTTATTTGGACTATTGTCTCCCCTGCCCAGAATGTAAGCTTCATACAATCAGGGATTCTTGTCTAGGTGGCTTGCTATATCCCCAGCACCTAAAACAATTTTCTGAGACCATTTAAGCAATGGCCTTGCCTTCCAGACTCTGGGTGTTGGCCACACTTTCCTGATTCTGGGTGAAGGTCCCTTGGCCCTGGGCTTCAGCTCTGCCTTCCAGGCCCACTGGGATGGCAACCTTGCTCCCTGGGAATTGGGCAGCCCCATCCTCCTAGTCCATCTGACTCTACCCCCTCGTCCCCGGGAGGCCCTGTTCCTCTGCCCCTTGGGCATGGCAGCCTCACCCCCTCAGCTTTGGGCAGCAGATCTGGCCCCATCCTGCTGGCACTCGGGAACGGCAGCCCCACACTCTGGAACCAAGTTGGTGAAGATCTGACTCTTTGAAACCTAGGAGTCTATGTCCCCATCCTTTGAAACTCCAGAGGCTGTGGTTCTACCCTTTGAGACCCCAGAATTCATGGCCCTACCCTTCAAGACTGAGGCAAATCTGCTTCCTGTGCTCCTTGTCTCTTCTGCTTCTGCTTCCTGGTTCCTTGACTTCATGGTCCCTTGGGCCTTTGGGCCTCTTGGGTCAGCCTGGCCTCTGCCCTGCTTGGGCAAATTTCCCAGAGTTCTTTAGCTCTACCAATAAGTGTCTGGAGGCACCTCACTCTGCCAGTAAACCTCAGCCAGAAGGCACTCAGCTCTCTTGCTCCACAGGTCGGCAAGCCTAGCTTCACTGATAAGTGCCCAGAAGCACAGTACTCCACCAGGAAGCCTCTTGCTTGAAGGCTCTCAGCTCTCTCACTCTGTGGGTCAGCTCCCGCGCTGTCTCACACCAGTCTCTGGTTCTGTTGCAACCATTTCTCTGCTGCTGCTTCTTACCATCTGCCCTGTCTCTGGTGTTACAGCTCTCCTCACTTCCTGCTGAGTCCTCACCAGAATTGTCTTTGATGTCCATAATTCCACCAACCGTCTCTTCAAGGCACTCTAGGCTTTTAATATTAGGCACTTTAAAACTCTTCCAGCCTGTACCCATTACTCAATTCCAAAACTGCTTCCACATTGTAGGTATCTGTTAGAGCAGCACCCTACTCCTGGTAGCAAATTCTTAGTTATCTAGTGCTGCTATAACAGAAATACCACAAGTGAATGGCTTTAACAAAGAGAAATTTACTCTCTCACAGTTTAGAGGGCTAGACTCTATAACAGGGAGAAATCTGCTTATGTCTAAAAGGGGACCCGCTAACCCTTCCCAAATTACCCATGTCCATTTCTGTGTTGCCAGGTGGGTATGCCATGGCCTAGGTGTCAGCAGGTGTCTCTGTCTCTCAGCAGGTGTGTTGTCAGGTCAGGTGGGATGTGGTGTGGCTGTGGTTGTCTCTCTCTCTCTCTTTGTCTCTCTCTGTGGCTTTTCTTGGCCAGGTCTGGCCCTCTGTGCTTCCTGGTCCTGCTCTCAACCAGCAGCTTTGGGACAACACTGGGCCAACAATAGCTCTCGAGGCAAAACTTTTACAGGCAACCTCTGTATGGTATATGCCCAAGCCTCTGCTCCACTGGTGGCCTCCTGCCGGGAGGTGCCCAGCTCCACTGTGTTGGCTGACTTGCCCACCACCGTTTCCTCCTGGGTGCCCACTGCAGCCATCTGCTGGTCTCATGGTTTCCGCCAATGGCACAGCTGGCACCATTTGTCTGCTGCAGGGCTCTGCTGTGCTTGTTACCACTGTTCTTCAGTGTTATCAGCTCAGTGAGTGTTACCAATTCAGTGCTACAGCCCTTGACCTGTATTACAGCTCTTCTAGGAGGTTCTCAGTGCAGAGCTCTGTGTCCAAAGAACATGCTCTTCTCCTGGTGCTCATCCATCAGGAAGCCCCCCAAACCTCTGTGAGATTGGCTGGTTATGTAAGAACACTCCTTGTCAATTTCGAGGTGTGGCTAAACTAATACCCCCTTAAAACCAAAACCAAACCCTTTGCCATCCAGTCAATTCGGACTCATAGGGACCCTATAAGATAGAGTAGAACTGCCCCATGGAGTTTCCAAGGCTGTAATCTTTACAGAAGCAGACTGCCACATCTTTCTCCCACAGCAGGTTCAAACCACTAACCTTTTGGTTAACAGCCGAGTGCTTTAATCACTGTGCCACCAGGGCTCCTTGACCAATACCTTAGGTAGATGGTAAACTGAGCAATCCTATTGGGTGGATTTGCAAGGTCCTATCAGCAACAATCATTCTTTGACCTACATGCCAACTGAGCACTATTGTAAACACTCCCACTTCCACCCCCTACCGCCCAGTCGATTCTCACTTACAGCAACCCTATAGGACAGAATAGAACTACCCCATAGGGTTTCCAAGGCTGCAATCTTTACGGAAGCAGACTGCCACATCTTTCTCCTGCAGAGCATCTAGCGGGGCCTACTTTTTGTTTAGCAGCTGAGCACTTAACCAGATCAGTGGCTTATCTAGGGTACTGCACCGTCCCTGGGCACATGGTGGTGCTGAGCAGTTTCTATTAACCAGTATGGCCCAACGTCCTTCCTCAAGCACGATAATGTGTTAATTAAAAGATAAACCAGCTTGGCTTGTACTTTTGAGCTGATATTATGGTAAAATTATCTGAAAGAGAGGTGTCTGGTGTTTGGACGGGGGGCAATTTCAGTGGTTGCCATGGGGGCCGTTTTCCGTAGATACACTACCGACTGTACCTGGTTAATAGAAACCGCTCAGTGGCGCTATGCGTCCAGGGCAGGTGCAAGACACGTCATACCTGCCATACCCTAGTTACACCAAATGAAACCAAAAAACCAAACCTGTTGCCATCGAGTTGATTCCATGACTCATAGCAACCCTATGGACAGAGAACTGCGCCAAGTGAAGGGGGTGTGGCACATACAGGCTTTTGAGCAACGTGGGGTATGGTTGGGAGGGCTGGTTGACCATGCTTTCAGATTCTTTGCGCTGTTTAGTTACCCCATTGGCACGGGAACACGTTCTTGGCAAAGATAGCAACATATTACTTGATATGCTGTATAGTAGGGATCATAGGCTCTTTGTATAACAAAAGAAATATCCAGTGTGTCCAGTTCTTGATTCTATTAGATTTTTCGAGTTGACTTACTAGTTAGAATTCTTTTTTCATTTGCCACCTGAGCCAGCTCTCTCTTCAGCTCCCTCCCACTTTACCATCTTTTGACCCTGCTCAGCCCCAAGGGCCTTCAGAATAAATTCAACCGAGTGTGTAACACATTTTGATAACCCAACTTGTGAGCGTCTCTGAATGTTGCATCGGTGTGCGTGGAAGAGGTGCCTTGGTGCCAGCCACCGTCAGAGCTGAAATGATTTCAGATCTGATTGCAACTACGCATGGCGGTATAATTGCCAATCAGTCCAGGAGGCGATTAAATTCAAAGCTGCATTCATGTAGCTGAGGTCCCACCTTGGAATAATTCTAAAGGAAGGCAGCTCTGGAGACTGTCACTTAGGTCTCCGGAGCCCTTGCCACTCACTGAGCTGTGCAATCTTCCCCAGGGCTGCCGAGAGTCCAAAGCGTGTTTTCATCTGAGCCTGTGCTCTCACCCCTGAGTTCCCGGATCCCTGCTGAGCCCAGCAAGCCCCAATCAGGGGGCTATCTCAGATGCTGCCCCTTCACAAGATTGCCCGGGAAAGCCGGGACGACCTTGGGTCCTTAATGAGCTCAGCAACCAGGCGCTGTCACTGAGAACGGCGGGAGCGAAGGGAGCTCATAGGTGGAATGACAGGGCTTCCATTCCTAAGCGTGCGATGGGGTCGTTCTTTAACATGCAGGCTGAGAGGCTGTGATAAACAATGACTAGGTGATGGCTGCCTCGCCCTAAAATGGGTTCAAAATTGTGACCAGCCTGCGTAAATCCGGGTTCCGGTATCTGCAGGAAGTTTGTAAGCATCCCTTGCCTGACCTGGTGAGAGCTCTGTCCCCATTTTACTCACATCCCTCCTCAAACCCTGGGAGCTAAATCACACTATCTGCATTTGAATATGAAGAATAATAAATGAGAAATGAAATCAAAACTCCTCATGTATCCAATGCTCCACTGTGCAAGAGACAGGACTTTAAATAGATTCATGTAGACACGTTTCAAAACGGGCAATTTGGATATTAAAACTCAAATGGTATAAGTGGCTTTGGGGAACATATACCAGTGATGCACAGATGGCTTTGAACCAGTCCTGCTTCTTCCCTGCGCCCCCTCCTTTGTCTCTGATCACGTGCTGCAGTGAGTTAAAATGCATTTCAACCTCAGTTGCATGATATTCCCTCTCCCAGGAATTTTTTCCTCCTGCCTCCAACCCTTTATCATTTAGAAACCAGTTGCCTTTCAGTTGATGCCGACTCTTGGTGACCCCACATGTGTCAGAGTAGAACTGTGCTCCATGGGATTTTCAATGGCTGATTAGAACACCAGGCCTTTCCTTCAAGGTGCCTCTCAGTGGACTCGAACCTCCAACCTTTTGCTTAGCAGTTGATCCCATTAACTGTTTGCACCACACAAAGACTGCATATCACTTAGAGGCACTCTCTAAAGCACCTTGTGAACTTTTGCTCAGCGAACTTGTAGCACTTACATCGTAATTGCTGATTCGTTTTTCTGCTTCATTCACCCCTTCAAGACAGGGACTCTGCCTCAATCTGATTGGTATCCTGGCATGTGCTTACATCACTGTTGAATGAATGAATGAATGAATAGGAAAGCTAAGAGAGTGGGAAGGGAGTAAAAGTCAAAAGTCTACAAAATCTTATGATCCAACTACCCTCATTTGCAACGTTTACAAGAACACCACTTCTGAGACAAAGCAGGCAGAAGGAGGCAGCTAAGCACTGAAACGAGCAGTGGAATTGAGTTCTAACCGTGTTTAACCAGACTTGGAGCTCTGGTGGCACAGTGGTTAAGAGCTCGGTTGCTAACCAAAAGGTTGGCAGTTTGAATCCAGCAGCCGCTCCTTGGAAACCCTATGGGGCAGTTCTACTCTGTTCTAGAGGGTCGCTATGAGTCAGAATCAACTCAACGGCAATGGGTTTGGTTTTCTGGTTAACCAGACTTGCTGTTCACTTACTGTTCATTCTTCCGGCAGTCCACGGTATCGTCGATATTCCTTCCCAACACCGTAATTCAAATGCATCAATTCTTCTTCTGTCTTCCTTATTCATTGTCCAGCTTTCACATGCGTATGAGGAGATTGAAAACACCATGGCTTAGGTCAGGCGCATCTTAGTTCTCAAAGTGACATCTTTGCTTTTTAACACTTTAAAGAGGTCTCTTGCAGCAGATTTGCCTGGTGCAATACATTGTTTGATTTCTTGACTGCTACTTCCATAGGTGTTGACCGTGGATCCAAGTAAAATGAAATGCTTGACAACTTCAATCTTTTCTCTGTTTATTATGATGTTGCTTATGGGTCCAGTTGTGAAGACTTTTGTTTCCTTTATGTTGAGATGTAATCCATACTGAAGGCTGTGGTCTTCCATCTTCATCAGAGATTCAAGTCATCTTTGCTTTCAGCAAGCAAGGTTGTGTCGTCTGCATATCACAGGTTATTAATGAGTCTTCCTCCAATCCTGATGCTGCATTCTTCTTCATATAGTCCAGCTTCTCAGATTATTTGCTCAGCATACAGATTGAATAAGTATGGTGAAAGGATATAACGCTGACGCACACCTTTCCTGACTTTAAACCAAGCAACAGTGTCTTGTTTTGTTCGGACGACTGCCTCTTGGTCTATAAAGAGTCAAAAACTTCAGGTGGGTCTCCTGATAATATAGGACGGCCCTAAATCTTCTAGGAAACTAGCAGTCATGATTTAAACATAATAATTATTCTAGTATACATACAGATAAAGGCTACATGACACCACTATGAGAAGCACTTTCAGGAGAACTTGGAACAGTCGCAAATTATTCTCAGGATTTGTCAATGCTTATAAAAAGATGAAGACATTTACTTTGACCTTGATACAAAGCACACTAATCTTTGCCTTTTTATTTATACAAACCTGTCTGCACCTGATCCAGAGTTGAACATTCTGATGCCAAGAGCTATGAAATCGCCAATTTAAAGCCTTGAATTCTGAACTTCTACATTTGGGTGCAAGAGCTGTTCTGATCAAGGAAGTGTAATATTTCACTTTTGATAAAGGATTATAGATCCAGCTATAGATAGTTCTAACTTTAAAAAATCCTTGTGCAGTGAGGGATGGCGTGAAGACATTCAGGTGATATGTAAGAGTGATATGAGCAGGACCAATGATCTTCGAGATTCTCCTTTGACTTGTTGCTTTTCTGGGAGGCAGGCGGCATTAGCGTTCTTCTCCGAGATCTGCTTCTGCTCATAAACTGAGCCATCATTCTACTCTAAGAGAAGGGGTTTTGGAGACAGTTTCTTAGGGATGTTCTGGAAATTTCCAAATACAAAGATTAATTATAGTCATTTTTAGATTTCATGAAAACAGGTGTTTAAAAGAAAATGGCCATAACACTGCTTTGTGATTCTCCTCGATTTATCGAGGTACATAGAAATACAGTATAATTTCTGCTGGTTTTTACAAGGACCAAACTTATTTTACAACTATTTAAGGAAATGGCAGGAAAAATTCCTAACAAACGAATTACTGCTTTTTAAATGCGTATTTCAGAATTCAAGCTCCGTTCTATGGGGCTTGTGTGTATGCGTGTGGTTGGAACCAGGAGTCTTTTTTTTTTAATCTCAAATCTTAGAAGGCAGCATTACGTGGGAGAAAAATCCACTGCTATCAAGTCAATTCTGACTCATAGTGACCCCATTGGACTTCCGAGGCTGTAAATCTTTATGGAAACAGACTGTCACATCTTTCTCTCGCAGAGCCACTGGTGGATTTGAACCGCCGACCTTTCGGTTAGCAGTCAATCGCTTTAACCACTGAGCCACCTGGGCTTCTTACATGGGAGAAAGAGGGAGGAAAAGAAACGTGTTCTAAGACTATATGTTCCATCAGTGGCGTTTACAGGAAACAAACAGGTCTTCAAATTCTTTTCACTTCTGAGAACGAGAATGGGGCCTTGCCAACTGGATATTCCAAAGTAGCCAAGAGAAAGCCTGCTCAAATGCATAACACTTTTTCCCAGCAAAACAGGGTGCGTGATGCCTTAGCCACGTCTGCTGCGTTTCAACCAAAGAAACAAAGATAGAATTTTGTTTAACACTAGATGCAAAAAGATTGAGGCTTTTTCCTTCTGAAATTGCCTTCTTCAATGCCGCTTATCTTTCTCTCCCTCCATAAAGTCATACATGCACACAACATAAGACTGTCAATAAGACTAATTTGATCTGGCAAATTAGCATTTGAGAATTTTATAGTAAACTTCACCATGTAAATAATCGGTTATTTCATTAAAACAATAAGGAACTTCAAGAATTGTCTTTTCAGCTCTTAAACTTCAGTATTCACTAATTACACAATCCAAAACAGATATTGATGAACACGATTTTGAAACTGAAGATGAGTTTTAATAATCACCCTTAAAAGTTCCTTAAAATAAAGACATTTTTCTTTATACCTAAGAGTACTTGTTTTTTTATACTGAACACTGAATCCATTTTCTAGGAGTGAATCACGTATTGAAATGGAGAAACCTCTCTTCATAAGGATAATATGGGCTGTCCAATTAGTTTAGTTACCACTTGTCTTATTTCTAAGGAGCCCTGGTGGCACAGTGGTTAAAGCAATCGACTGCTAACAGAAAGATCAGCGGCAGAAAGATGTGGCAGTCTGCTTCTATAGAGATTTAGAGCCTTGGAAACCCTATGGGGTCACTTTGAGTTGGAATTGACTTGCTGGCAATGGGATTTTTTGGTTTGTCTTATTTCTAAGGATAAAGTAGTCCTAACTCCTCTGACCTTTTTTCACAAGTCAGATTTTCTTTTCTTAGTTATCCCAGTTTTTCCATGTACCTCAGTGCTAAACACAGCAGAAAAGTTTATTGCCAAGCTTATATTTCATGCCTGTTGTTGTTGGTAGGTGTCGACGAGTAGGTTCCGACTCATAGTAATCCTAAGTACATTGCTATTCATAAGGTTTTCACTGGCCAATTTTTTTAGAAGTAGGCTGCCAGGTCCTTCTTCCTAGTCTGCCTTAGTCTGGA
This sequence comes from Trichechus manatus latirostris, assembly GCF_000243295.1. Taxonomy (NCBI): domain Eukaryota; kingdom Metazoa; phylum Chordata; class Mammalia; order Sirenia; family Trichechidae; genus Trichechus; species Trichechus manatus. Next base: position 9,048,585 of record NW_004444038.1, read on the forward strand.
AGCTCCACTTAATCTTGTCCACCATGGGTGACTCTGCTAGTATTTGAACTGGTGGCATAGCTTCCAGCATCACAGCAACATGCGAGCCACCACAGTACGACAAACTGACAGACGAGTGGTGGATACTTCATTCCTAAGGAGCCCTGGTGGCACAGTTTTTAATTTGGCTGCTAACCAAAAGGTCTGGAGTTCAAATCCACCAGAAGCTCCTTGAGAACCCTATGGAGCAGTTCTACTCTGTCCTACACGGTTGCTATGAGTCAGAATCCACTAGATAGCAACAGGTATGGTATGGGTAATATCATTAAAAAGTAAGAATTTTACACTCCTATATAATAAATCAAGGGTTCACAATAATCCAAAGATATTTTTCTATCTATTATCTATCTATTTATGTATTTATGCTTAGCTACTGTGTTAGTTATCTTTTATTATAGTTATGTTTAATCACTTAGCAACAATCATTTATATCTCACAGATTCTGTGGGTCAGCAAATAGGACGTGACTGAGCTTGATGGTTCTAGCTAAGGGTTTCTCATGAGACTGCAGTCAAGATGTCAGTTGGGACTGCAGTCATCTAAATGCTTGCCTGGGGCTAGAGGATCCATGTCCAAGATAGTCCACTCACATGGCTATTGGCAGGAGGCCTCAGTTTCTCACCACGTGAGACTCTTCATAGACTGCTTGAGCATCTTCATAACATGGCAGCTTGTTACTCCAGAGCAAGTGATCCAGGGGAGAGCAAGACAAAAGCTACAGTGTCTTTTATGACTTACTTTTAAAAGTCACACACTGTCATTTCTGCAACATCCTATTGGTTACATAGCCCTATTCATTGTGACAAGAGTTACAAGGTGAATACCAGAGCGTGAATACCACGTGTGAGTCTCATTGGGAGCCATCTCAGAAGCTGGCTACCACACCTACCTTTCGCCCATTTTTCTGAATCTTGTTGCTCAGCAGCAGCTGATATACTGATAAGGGCTCTTGAGGCAAACTACTTGGATATATCATTGTACTAGTTACTTAACTTGTCTGTGCCTCAGTTTTACAGACATCTTTTTATATGAGTACATACTGACCTGCTTTATTCTTTTTGACTGCTGCATAATATTATTTTCTATGAATGTGTCATACTTTATTTTAGGCAATCTCCCTTGATAGACTTTTAGATGGTTTCCAACTTTTTGCTATTGAAACAAGGATGTGACTACTATCCTTAATAGATATATCTTTCTTCTTTTGCATGAATAGTGCTCTAAGATAAATTCTTAGAGGTAGAATCACTGGGTCAAAGCATATAAATGTCTTAACATCACAAAAGAGGGACAAGTAGACATTAGTCACTCCTAAGTGAAATACAAAACGCAATCTGTGAAGTAGTCTTGGTCCTCACCACAGAAGGGGGGAAAACAAAGACCTGAATCAAATCAAGCATCTAGATCTAACTACCAATTCATAGACACTACAAAGGACAGAGGAACATGTTAAATGATACTATGGAGATATGATTTAGCAAAATACAGACTGGGAAACTCCGCACAATCAATGCCTTGGTTTCTTTTTAAAAAAGAACATAAGGAAAAAAAACATGAGATGGAAAGGGAATCTATAGATTAAAAGAAACTAAAGAGAGGTGGAGTGAAGCAAGATGGTGGCATAAGCAATTTCATGCTCCCATCCCTCACAACAAAACCAGAAAAAAAAAAAAGCAGAAATTGGTGGAATCAATGGTTTTAGAACTCTGGAAACCAGTCAAAGCAATATAGCACCTAAGTGAAAAGTGAATGCTGAATCAAGGAAAAGCTAAGATATAAATGGTGGGAAAGCTTTGGCTTCCCATCCATCCACACCCGACCCCCTCCTTGGCCTGGTGTGGCCATCTTGGGGTGGCTGCAGTGACTGGCAACAGGCAGTCTTAAAGTGGCAACAGGCAGTGTTCCTAGAGAGGGAGCCTAGTGCTAACGTGGATGACTACAGTGTTCAATAATTTTTTTTAAAAAAGAGCAAAGTCCAGGGAAGGGGGAGAATTTAACTTGCGGAGTTAGCACATTGTGGTAGTCAGATGTACCGGTATCAACAAAAAATAAAAAGGCACACAATGAAACCAGAAAGGAAGGTCCATGCAAAAGAACAAAATAAAGAACAGAAACCATCCCTGAGGAAGAACAAACAATGAGCTTGCTAGACAAAGACTTTAAAACAACAGCATTAAATATACTCAAAGAACTAATGGAAAATGTGGGCAAATAACTAAAGTAAATCAGGAAAACAATGCAGGAACAAAATGAGAATTCCAGTAAAGAGATACAAACTTAAAAAATGAGCCAAACTTCCTAACTCACTCTATGAGGTCAGCATTACCCTGACACCAAAGCCAGGTAAAGATTCCAAAAGGAAAGAAAGCTACAGACCAATATCCCTTATGAATATAGATGCAAAAATCCTCAACAATATGCTAGCAAACTAAATCCAACAGCACATTAAAAGGATTATACATCATAACTAAATGGAATTTATCCCAGGAATGCAAGGGTGGTTCATCATAATAAAATCAATCAGTGTAATACACCACATTAATAAAACGAAGGAAAAGAAACACACGATCATCTCAATTGATGTAGAAAAGGCACTTGAAAAAATCCAACACCCTTTCATGATAAAAACACTTAGAAAACCAAGAATAGAAAGGAAATTCCTCAACTGGATAAAGGACATTTGTGAAAAATTCACAGCAAACATCATACTCAAGAGTGAAAGAATGAAAGCTTTCCAACTAAGATCGGGAACAAGACACTGATGCTTGTATTCACCACTGCTATTTAACATTGTACTGGAAGTTCTAGCTACAGCAATTAGGAAAGAAAAAGAAATAAAAGTCATCCAAACTGTAAAGGAAGAAATAAAACTATCTCTATTCACAGAGGACATGATACCATATCTATAGAAAAACCAAAGAATCCACAAAAAGCTATTAAAATTAATAAATGAGTTCAGCAAAGACACAGGGTAACACAAAAATCAGTTGTGTTTCTATACATCAAAAATGAACAATCTGAAAAGGAAACCAAGACAAAAATTTCACTGACTGTAACATCTAAAATAATAAAATATCTGGAAATAAATTTAACCAGGTAGGTAAAAGACTTGTACACTGGAAACTATAAAACATTGTTGAAAGAAATTAACCAAACCAAACTAAAACCCATTGCTATCGAGTCGATTCTGACTCATAGCGACCCTATAGGACAGAGTAGAACGGCCCCATAGGGTTTCCAAGGCTGTAATCCTTAGGAAAGCAGACTGCCACATCTTTCTCCCAAGGAGCAGCTGATGGGTTCTAACCTCCAACCTTTCAGTTAGCAGCCAAGCACTTTCAACCGCTGCATCACCAAGCTTCCATGAAAGAAATTAAAGAAGACCTAAATAAATGGGGAGACATCCGGTGTTCATGGACTTAATATTGTTTACATGTCAATACTTCCCAAAGTGATCTACAGATTCAATGCGATCCCTATCATAATTCTAACAAAGTTTTTTTTTTTTACAGAAATGGAAAATTCAATCCTCAAATTCATATGGAATTGGAACCTGTAAAACCAAACCCGTTGCCATCTAGTCAATTCCGACTCATAGCAACCCTACAGGACAGAGTAGAACTGCCCTACAGGGTTTCCAAGGCTGTAAATCTTTACAGAAGCAGACTTCCACACCTTTCTCCCAGGGAGCGGCTGGTAGGTTTGAACCACTGACCTTTCAGTTGGCAGCCAAGCTCTTAGCCACTGTGACACCAGGGCTCCTATATGGAATAGCAGAGGACCTCAAATAGACAAACAATCTTGAAACAGAATAACAAAGTAGGAGGACTCATACCTCTCCACTTCAAAATGTACTATAAATTTGCAGTAATCAAAACACTATATTACTGGTATAAGGATAGACATATAGACCAATGGAATAGCATTGAGGGTTCAGACATATACCTATATATCTATGGCCTGTTGATTTCTGCCAAGTTCATTCAATGGGGAAATAACAGACTTGTCAACAAATGGTGCTGGAAACAAGTGGATTTCCAAATACAAAAGAATGCAGTTGGATCCATATCTCACACCATATATGAAAATTAACTCAAAATGGATCAATGACCAAAATATAAGAACTAAAATAATAAAATTCTTAGAAGAAAATGTAGGGACGTTTTTGACAAGGGATTCTTAGATATGACTCCAAAAGCACGAGCAACAAAAGAACAAATAGATAAATTGGACTTTATCATAATAAAAATATTTTGTGTATCAAAAAATTTAAATAGACATTACTCCAAAGAAAATATACAAATGGCCAAAAATCACATGAGAAGATGTCAACATCTTTAGTCATTAGGGAAATACAAATCAAAACCACAATGAGACACCACTTCACACCCACTAGGATGGCTACTATCAGAAAAGCAGAAAATAACAAGTGTTGTAGAGGATGTGGAGATATTGAAACCCTTATCTATAGCTGGTGGGAACGGAAAATGGTGCAACCACCACTGAAAACAGCTTAGTGGTTCTTAAAAAAATTAAACACAGAATTATCATGTGACCCAGCAATTCCACTCCTAGATATATATCCAAAAGTCTTGAAAGCAAAGATTCAAACAGATACATATACAACAATGTTAATTGCAGCATTATTTACAATAGCCAAAAGGTGGAATATGAACAACTGATATAAGCAAATTACCATCAATTGCTCATATGCAAGTTGAAGCTGAAGAAAATTAGAAGTCCATGAGAGCCAAAGTACAACCTTTAGTATATCCCACCTGAATTTAGAGACCATCTGAAGAATAAATTTGACACATTGAACACTAATGACAGAAGACCAGAGGAGTTGTGGAATGACATCAAGGACATCACACATGAAGAAAGCAGGAGGTCTTTAAAAAGTTAGGAAAGAAAGAAAAGACCAAAATGGATGTCAGAAGAGACACTGACACTTGCTATTGAAAGTTGAGTAGCTAAAGCGAAAGGAAGAAATGATGAAGTAAAAGAGCTGAACCGAATATCTCAAAGGGCAGCTCCAGAAGACAAAGTAAAGTATTATAATGACGTGTGCAAAGACCTAGAGGTAGAAAACCAAAAGGCAAGAACACACTCAGCGTTTCTCAAGCTGAAAGAACTGAAGAAAAAATTCAAGCCTCCAGTTGCAATATTGAAGGATTCTGTGGGGACAATACTAAACAATGCAGGAAGCATGAAAAGAAGATGGAAGGAATACACAGAGTCACTGTACCAAAAATAATTGGTCAACATTCAAACATTTCAGGAGGTAGCATATGATCAGGAATTGATGGTACTGAAGCAAGAGATCCAAGCTGCACTGGGGAAAAACAGGGCTCCAGAAACTGACGTAATACCAATTGATGTTTCAACAAACGGATGCAGCCCTGGAAGTGCTCACCCGTCTACGCTAAGAAATGTGGAAGACAGCTACCAGGCCAACCGACTGGAAGAGGTCCATATTTGTGCCCATTTCAAAGAAAGGTGATCCAACAGAATGTGGAAATTATCAAACAATATCATTAATATCACACACAACTAAAATTTTGCCGAAGATCATTCAAAAGCAGCTGCAGCAGTGCATCGACAAGGAACTGCCAGAAATTCAAGCCAGATTCAGAAGAGGACATGGAACTGGGGATATCATTGCTGATGTCAGATGGATCTTGGCTAAAAGCAGAGAATTTAAGAAAGATGCTTACATGTGTTTTATCGACTATGCCAAAGTGTTCGACTGTGTGGATCATAACAAATTACGGATAACATTCCAAAGAATGGAAATTTCAGAACACTTAATCGTGCTCATGAGGAGCCTGCTGCACACAGACCAGGAGGCGGTCGTTCAAATAGAACAAGAGGATACTGCGTGGTTTAAAGTCAAGAAAAGTGTGTGTTAGGGTTGTATCCTTTCACCATACTTATTCAATCTGCAGATGCTGAGCAAATAATCCCAGGAGCTGGACTATATGAACAAGAACAAGGCATCAGGATTGGAGGAAGACTCATTAACAACCTTCGTTATGCATATGACACAACCTTGACTGCTGAAAGTGAAGAGGACTTGAAGCACTTACTGATGAAGATCAAAGACCACAGCCTTCAATATGGATTACACCTCAACACAGAGAAAACGAAAATCCTCACAACTGGACCAATAAGCAACATCATGATAAACGGAGAAAAGACTGAAGTTGTCAAGGATTTCATTTTACTTGGATCCGCAATCAACACCCATTGAAGCAGCAGTCAAGAAATCAAAGGATGTATTGCATTGGGCAAATCTGCTGCAAAAGACCTCTTTAAAGTGTTAAAAAGCAAAGATGTCACTTTAAAGAGTAAGGTGCCCCTGACCCAAGCCATAGTGTTTTCAACTACCTCATATGCATGCAAAAGCTGGACGATGAATAAAGAAGACTGAAGAAGAATTGATGTCTTTGAATTCTGGCGTTGGAGTAGAATATTGAATATACCATGGACTGCCAGAAGAAAGAATAAATCTGTCTTGGAAGAAGTACAACCAGAATGCTCCCTTGAAGCAAAGATGGCGAGACTTCATCTCACATACTTTGGACATGTTATCAGGAGGGACCAGTCCCTGGAGAAGGACATCATACCTGGTAAAGTAGACACGGTCAGTGAAAAAGAGGAAGACCCTCAATGAGATGGATTGACATAGTGGCTGCAACAATGGGCTCAAGCATAACAATGATTGTGAGGATGGTGCAGGACTGGGCAGTGTTTCGTTCTGTTGTACGAATGAGTCTGAACCAACTCCGTGGCACCTAAAAACAAAGACGAGAGGTGGAAACAACACAAGTTTCCATCGACAGATAAATGGATAAATAAAATGTAGTATATACATACAATGGAGTGTTATACAAACAAAGAGAAAGGAAGTTCTGATACATGTTATGATACAGATGAACCTTGAAAACATTATGCTGAGTCAAAGAAGTCAGACAAGAGACAGATACTGTATCATCCTACTTGTATGAAATATCTAGAGTAGGCAAATGCAGAGACCAAAGTTTATTGGTAGGTACCAGGGGCTAGAGGGAGGAGGAAGTGGGAGGCATTGCTGAAGAGATGTGGAGTTTGTTAAGGGTGATGTAAACCTTTTGAAACTGATGGTGGTGGTGGCAGCGCAATGTGGTAAATGTCATTGAATTGAATACCTGAAAATGGTGAAATGGCAAACTTTTCGTTGTATATATTTTACCACAATAAAATTTTAAAAAGAGAGAATTGGGAGACGTATCAACCACTTGCAATGTATGCATACTTTAAAACCGAAAAACCTGTTGCCATCGAGTCGATTCCGACTCATAGCGACCCTACAGGACAGAGTAGAACCACCCCATTGGGTTTCCAAGGTTAACAGCCGTAGCACTTAACCACTATGCATGCATACTTTAGATATTAATACAAACAGTAACAACACCAGGAAAATGTGAACACTGACCAAATATCAATGTTATTAAGATTTACGGTTAATTTTTAAATGGTATTGGGATTACGTTTTAAAAAATTCTTATATTTTACAGATATACACTGAAGTATTTACAGATGAAATGATATTATCTCTTTGATTTGCTTCAAAATACTCTGGGGGAGAGATAAGCAGGGGCACTGTGGAGGGATAAACAAGATTGATCACATATTTAAAATTTTTAATTGCTGAACCTAGTTCATTATACCAGTTTCTCTACATGAGAATATATTTGAACATTTCTATGTCAAAAAGTTAAAAACAAGATACACATGTTTGAAATTTTAATAGACGTTACCTAATTGCTACCCTAAGGTTATATTCCCAGTACGTGTATACTAGAGTACCTATTTTTCTACATCCTATACTATATAGTTAACAAGCTGGCTGCTAAGCAAAGTGTTGGAAGTTCAAGTCTACCCAGAGGTGTCTCAGAAGAAAGGCCTGGGAATCTACTTTGAAAAATCAGCCGTTGAAAATCCTTTGGAGCACAGCTCTACTCTGATACACATGGGGTGGCTATGAATTGGAATCAACTCCATGGCAACTTTTTTTTATTATAACACTGCATATTAACAAACCTTTAATCTTTGCCAGTATAATAGGAAAGTGGAATCTCACTTTTTGATCTGTTTCTTATGAATAAGATTAAATACTTTAATATGTTTATTGATCATATTTCTTTTTTATACGTACTGTTCTTCATGTCCTTTGCAAATATTTTATCCCAATCTGCAGCGTGTATTTCCATTTTCCTAATGATGATTTGGGCAGATCAAAAGTTTTAAACTTTTTATGACCCAAGGTCACAAAGGTTATCTCCTGTGTTTTGTTTTAAAAGTTTTATAGTTTCACGTTTACGTTTTAGACCCATGGCGAATTTTGGGTTTATAGATATAGGTTCTTTTCTTCCCCATAGATGTCTAATTATTTCAGTATCACTTGTTGAAAAGACTATGTTTTCCTCATTGAATTATCTTTACACCTTTGTCAAAGGAGCAAATCAACTGACCATGTTTGTGCGGGTCTATTTCTGGACTCTATTTTGTTCCTTTGATCTATGTAGCTATCCTTTAGCCAATACCACACTATCTTGATTATGGTAGTCGGAGTAAGTATTGAAATCAGGTAGTGTGAATCCTCTAATTTTTGTTTTTTTTTCAAAATTATTTTGGCTAGTCTAGTAACTTTGCATTTCCATGTAAATTTTAGAATCAACTTGTTATTCTAAAAGAATTCTGCTGGGGTTTTGATTGAGATCGCCTTGATTGAGATTGCCTTGAATCTACATCAATACAAATCCAACAAAGTCAAGTCCAGAATTTCTTTGCAGTTCTTTTTGTGCCCATTTTATAATAAGGACTTACAGTCAGAGGACTGTGTTTAAAAGTTATTAGAATTAATTCATTTGTCTGTGTGGTTATATTATGATTTGAATACATAGGGTTTTTTTTTCCCTAATTTTTCAATTTTAACGTTTTATTTTTCCATCTTTTAAAATTTAAGTGTAGTTTTGAATAGGTAAACTGTTTAAATGGTTTAAAAATCAAAAATACATACAAAACCTCAGAGAGGGAGATCTCACTCTCATTTTTATCCTTTCTACCCCATTTCCATAGGTAATTAATGTAATTTGTTTTTAATTTATCCATACTGGGTTCTGAGTTTCTTTTCACAAGATACATATATACATATATATGTGGTGGGGGGGAGCCCAGGTGGCACAGTGGTTAAGAACTCAGGCTGCTTACCAAAAGGTCAGCAGTTCAAATCCACCAGCTGCTCCTTGGAAGCCCTATGGGGCAGTTCTACTCCGTCCTACAGGGTCTCTGTGGGTCAGAATCGACTAGATGGCAACGGGTTTGCCTTGGTTTACAGGTAGGCCTATCACTCTTCGCCCTTTCAATTTCCTCTTTCATTTGTTCCTGAAGAAATACATGAAATATTATAGTATGTTCATATGCATTTGCTCTGCTTTCCGCCTGTAATATCCTCTGAATCAGGCATATATCGACCGCCTCCTCCCAGTGTGTAGGACAGTGTTCTCAAGCTTTCCTGGTGCCCCTGGCCTGGGCTACACTCTGGGACACTCTGCTGTTGTGAGTGTATGCTGCCAAATGACTAGTTAGAGGAGGGCAGGACGGGATTCCTGGTCAGGAGACCCCGCCTGACGGAGAGATTTCTCTCCAATCTTGTACCCGGTCCCCAAGCTGAGGCCTGAACGAAAAGTCCCCTTACACGCTGATTTTGCTTTGAGCGTAGGACGGAGAGCAGAATCTCTTCAAGCAGCGGAGAGCCCCCCCAGCCATTTTGCCTTCTCTGTTTTCTCGGTAGCCTTAGCATTAAATCCTCCTACTGGCCATGGGGATACGGTCCCTCCTGTTCCTGTTACCACCAGTGGTTGCCATCAAGTCCACTCCGACCCCACGTGTGTCCGAGTAGAACTGTACTCCATAGGGTTTTCAGTGGCTGATTTTTTGAAAGTAGATCACCAGGCCTTTCTTCCGAGGCACCTCTGGGTGAACTCAAACCTCCAGCCTTTGAGTCAGCAGCCAAGCGAGTTAACTATTTGCACCACCCAGGGACTCTGTTGCTGTAGACCTGTTTAATCAATTGTTTCCATTAAGCCAGACCTCAGCGCCTTCATCTGGGAGCTGGACAAAGAGAAAATCTATCTCTTAAGTTCTTCATCTCAACACATGGTCCAGCAGCCTTCAGGAGCCGAAGCTTTTAGATTTCCCCTTCTTTTCTGCTCCTCATTTTCCTTCCACCTCCCTGTTTTTCTTCTCGTTTTCTTCGCTCTTTCTACTTCCACCCTTTCTCCCCTTTCCCTTTCCTTTAAATCCATTTCTTCTTCTCATTGCTGCGAGACAGAGCTGCCTAATACAGGTTCTGTCACTGTAGTGATTCTCTGACTATTTCTTGTATTAAAAAAAAAAAACTACTTTACAAACCATGAACGTATACTTTAAAAAACGACATACATAAAGTCCTAAATAACTATAAAGGCCACAGTGCACTTCTTTGTCTGGGAAGGGAACAGGGTGTCAAGCTACAGGTATGAGCGTTCAAGAGTAATGTTACGTTAACCACAGCTAACAGTCGACAGAAAATCATACACGGGGAAGTCTTGGCGCGGCAGGAACATCACGTTGACTACCTACGTGGATAACGTACAAAGTCAGAGATTCAAAAAGAAACAGAACAAAAAATTCTGTTGACATGCAAATAATTAATCATACAAGGGCTCCCCAGAAATTCCCGGATGGTATTAACGAAAATTATTCGTTTCAGTTAAATTGTTCAATTAATTAAAAAGTTCACCTACTATTCGGGCTGAGAGAAAAGCGACTTGACATCTCTGTCCTTTCACGTGGCTCCTTCTTCCATCTGAGGGAACTGAGTTAAAACAGTTCCTGGAAGTGGGACGTTAGACACTTACAAGGACACCTTTGAACATTGCGCATGAGTAAGGGGAGGCCGGAGTTCTCAGCTGCAAATGAGTCCCCAGTGCAAACAGAGGTGAAGAGAAGGACTCCCGAGGGAAGGAGGACATGATTCTTTGCTCAAGTTTTAGGAACCTCGAATCTGATCATTATTTCTTTTTTTTTTTAAATTGTGCTTTAGGCGAAAGTTTACAGAGCAAATTAGTTTCTATTCAAAAATTTATACACACATTTTTCTGTGACATTGGTTGCAATCCGCGCAACATGTCAGCACTCTCCCCCTTTCCCTTTCCACTCCTGGTTCCCTGAGTCCATTCGTCCAGGTTTCCTGTCCCTTCCTGCCTTCTTGTCTTTGCTTTTGGGCAGGTGTTGCCCATTTGGTCTTGTAGACTTGATTGAACTAAGAAGCACGTTCCTCATGTGTGTGATAATTATTTGTTAAACATGCATTTACAAAGTCTATGTTGGCAGTTAATAGAATGATTGGTGGTTTGAACCCACCTAGCGGCTCCATGGGAGAAAGCCCTGGTGATCTGCCCCCTTAAAGATTACAGCCAAGAAAACCCTATGGGGCAGATCTGCTGTCACATGGGGTCCCCATGAGCTGAACAGCAACAGTACTGGCAGCTAAGTTGAAAGCGGGGTAAAAACTGGTTTACGTGGCACCTTAACAACCAGAATTTTAACTGTCTCCTCTGTGCCGTTGTAGTAAAATGGTATCTGATGCTCAAAACAACGAGCCCGAAGCCCTACAAAATCATGGTCTGATCCAAAATGAAATCACGCTCGGTGTTCTTCACTGTTCACCATGTTGGTCCCGATTTCTCTGAAAGGTGGTCATCTCAACGTGGCTAGAAATTCAACTTAGCCATCCTGCGCTTCACTGTCTCAGGCGACAGTACTCCCATCCACCTAATCACCAAGGCGAGAACCTCGGAGTCACTCTCAGCTCGTCCCTTTCTCTTATCCACCACCCTCCCCACCCAAATACATCTACTGCAGTCATCACTTTCGCCTGTTTCCACTGCCCTAGCTCAGACCACCACCATCCACCACCATCTCTCACCTGACCATTGCCGTTCCATCGTCTCCTAACCTGTATCCCCACTCCATCCTTGCCTGCTTTCAGTCTGGTCTCCCACACAGCAGTCAGAGACATCTCCTAAAATTATCAGCCAGATCACACGATGCCCCCCTGAAGCTCTTCAGTGGCTTCCCTTCGCAGTTAGAATGGATTCACATCCCTGTCCTTGGCCTCCAGCTCCTCCCGGCTTGCCCCGACCTCATCTCATTCTAGGCTCTCTCTTACTTAGCCATGCTGGCCTTCGTGAGTCAAGCTACGTCCTGCCTCACAGCTTTTGCTCTTGGTGTTTGGCAAGATGTTTAGAATGCTCTCCACCTGCCTCTTCCCATGATAGGACTTCAGAGAGGTCTTCTGACCACCTGGTTAGGGAAAACGTCCTTGGTATTCTCTACCACGCTCCACGTTTTGTTCTTTGACCACACAGTGTGATTTTCTAGTTTGCTGTTGACTCCTCCACTGGAACGTGGGCTCCTGGTGTGTAGGGTCTGCTTCCAGCTAACTTGCCATTGGAATCTGAGTGCCCAGCACTGAGCCTGGTACACTGTGGTGTTGTTATTAGCTGCCGTCAAGTTGGCTCTAACTCTGCTGGATTCTGAAAAATATTATGTCCAAAGAAAGGATGATATCGGGTGAATTAAAAATTTCTAAGCACAAACTGCAGACAGGAGCGTATTATCTGAGTTCCTTCAATACTTAGCAATTGCTCCACTGGCTGACTCAAAGCTCAGATGACAAAGCATTTTCATTTTCACATCCATCCCAAACCACAGGGCCTGCGATAGGAAGGATGCCTTCTATTTCAGAAGCCACAGCAGAGGTCCTTCCAGGGTTAGAAATTTAACGTCCTCCACTAAGCATCCAGCTACACCAAACCCTATGCTTACACAAAATATGTGATTATACATCTTTTATGTATCTGCTAAGCATCATCAATATCTATGATAAATGTTGGTTATTTTAGCCCATCGTAAGGGTTGTCCTGTGAGCAGACAAAGGACATTGCACATTTAAATTGTTTTAAAAAGCATTTGGGAAGTGTCCTGTGTGCCTGGATATTAGGTAAAGAGTGCTGTGACTTTGCTGCTAACGCTGTTGTCGATGACAACAATGAAGATAGCATATCTCAAGAATCTCAAGATGATTGGACCTCTTCAATAATGCTAATTCAGTGAGCTTTTCAGTACGATTTATTAGCTTCACTTGTCCCCTTCAAGATTATAAGCACTTCATTGGCACAGTCCAAGTCTAACAAAGATGTTTGTACATAGTAAATGTTCCATACATTTTGATTAAGAAATAATGCATCTTATAATCCTGGGTCATCTGTACACATACACCTGATGGTATCTTATAAATGTTTTCTGTATCATAAATAAGGCTTGAATTCTTGCATGGGCATATGGATGAATGGGTGAAGCCTCAGAAAGGTATGACTATAAGCATTTTCTAAAACACAGAGAATTGTACTTAATCATAATACCTTAATGTGTAACTTTAAACTGAATATGTCCCGACAATGCACATTGTCCAACACAGGGCCTGCTGTATTACAAAACATGTCTTACACACTTCCTCCTCAGATCCACAAAACCCACTTGCATCCACATACACACAGTGAGTATAAAATAGTGACGCTAAGAGACTCACATACTTTGGACGTTATCAGGAGGGACCAGTTCCTGGAGAAGGACATCATGCCTGGTAAAGTAGAGGGTCAGCGAAAAAGTGGAAGACTCTCAACGAGATGGCTTGACACAATGGCTGCAACAATGGGCTCAGGCATAACAACGATCGTGAAGAAGGTGCAGGACAAGGCAGTGTTTCGTTCTGTGGTGCATAGGGTCGCTACGAGTCGGAACCGACTTGACGGCACGTAACAACAAGAGACTAGTCAAGGCCGCACAGCAAGCTGTCGCTGCTAGATTTGCCTTTGTTCTGAAACGAAGAGTGTGGGGGAACCTTGATCAATGAGCAGGACATTTTCTGGCAGTTAGCAAGTGACCAGCAGAGTTTAAAAACCTGGAGCAAAATCAAAGTCCCTTCAGAAAAAAAGCAGTAAATGAAAATGGCCAGTTGGTGATTAATCACCAGGAATTGTCTGACCTGGAGGATGGGGGCAGTATTATTGCTATTATAAACCATACAAATGTAAAGAAGAAAGTAATTACCTCCTTTACACCTTGAAAAGTTAAATGTTGAACTGCTTGTTGCCATGGACGCACTGGACTGTTTACAACGGTGGTCATTAAAGGTCGATTCAGTGGCCAGGGAAGTAGCACTTCCTTCGTAACGACTTGCACTAGGGTTACTTTCCGTTTAGTAGGTCCTTTCTTTGAAAATGAAACCTCCATGATTTTGTGCATGCCTTCACAAACAGGAACACATGGAAAAGAGAGGGGTGAGACTGTATACCAGGAACTGACAGATTACCAGTCGGATGCTGCAGCTAAGCTTCCTTAGCCTGGATGAGACACCAAGCTAGTAAAACCAATCCAAACCCATTCCAGTCGAGCTGATTCCGACTCATAGTCACTCTATAGGACAGAGTAGAAATGCCCCGTAGGGTTTCCAAAGCTGTAATCTTCACAGAAGCAGACTGTCACATCTTTCTCCCTCAGAGCAGCTGGTGGGTTTGAACTACCGACCTTTAACTTAGCAGCCGAGTGCTTTAACCACTGTGCCACCAGGACTCCACCAAGCAAATACATCCCTTGTTTACCGAAGGAGAGATACAGTGCACAAAACGGTGGTTGGAAGAGCTCTGGCTCTTCAACACAGTGATTCCACAAGTAACCCCAGATCGCCTGATTCTAGACACATATCACTTTTTAAAACAATTTTGTCAACTCGCCTGTTCACGAGTCTTCTCCTGAGATACAGGAAAGGCGTAGTAAAGGTTGTGGATGAACGTGGAGGGAATAAAACCAAGCGGAGCTGACAAAGGGATGGAAGAGCCTCCCCACACTGCTCTTCTTTCCTCACAACCTTTAAAAATTGCCGTCAAAGTTTTCTGGTTTGATGTGAAAACGGTGATGCATATTCAGTGACTAATGAAATTATGATTTGATCTTGATGGATTCGTGCCCAGGTGGGAGCTGAATAAACATTTCATGCCCCTTAGCCAAGGTGAGCGAGACCTGAGTGCCGGTTTTTTTGTTTCTCCCTGACTTCATTAGCCCTCGTCGCAAGAGTTCCTCAATTTAAGAAACCATTTATTTCCTCTCTGTGTGCTGAATGGCCCGGTAACTGTTTGCCTCACAGGAATCGCATTATTCTCCTAAAGAAAAGGGATACTCGAGCTTTGGTTTAGACCCTAAAGCGTCGCAATAACAGCTATGCATCCAGTTTCTGGGAATGCCACGTCAAAAACAAAACCAGAAGATGAATACTAACCGCTACTTAAAATCCTGAACACACAGGAGCTTGTTTGAGCAATTACATTGGCAGGATGCAATGCATTCCATCACCATGCTCCAGTCTGGTCCAGGGCCCAGACCCACTTCACAAACTGGTGATTACCAATCTGTGACTCAGCAAGGTCAGACATGAGAGGAAGAATTTAGACACGCCTAAAGCAATTTGACAAAGTGATGTGACACCTATTAAATCTCATAATAAAAAAAAAATGGGGCTTGTATTTCATTAGTTATTTTTACTTCACTTTTTTGGGTAAATCACTTTTATTACGTTTTTATTTTTATTATATTTTACAAAAGTATTGATGCCTTTGAATTGTGGTGTTGGTGAAGAATGTTGACTGTACCATGGACTGCAAAAAATGAACCAACTGTTTTGGAAGAAGTACAACCAGAATGCTCCATAGAAACAAGGATGGCGAGACTACGTCCCACATACTTTGGACATGTTATCAGGAGGGACCAGTTCCTGGAGAAGGACATTGTGCTTGGTAAAGTAGAGGGTTAACAAAAAAGAGGAAGACCCTCAACAAGATGGATTGACACAATGGCTGCAACAATGGGCTCAAGCATAACAATGATTGTGAGGATGGCGCAGGACCAGGCAGTGTTTCGTTCTATTGTACATAGGATTTCTATGAGTCGGAACCAACCTGATGGCACCCAACAACAACAACAATTATTGCATGATGGATTGGAGGGGAAGGGGACATACTGGTTGTTTACCACAGCTGGTTTGGCGATCTCAGTCTCAGAAAGAGTACCCACAAGTTCTTCACTGAGATTAAGCAACAACAATAATTAGCCAAGACCTACATTCATAAACCAAATCAATCCTATTGCTGTCCAGTTGATTCCGATTCATAGCAACCCTATAGGACAGAGTAGAACTGCTCCATAACGTTTGCCAAGGAGCGCCTGGTGGATTCTAACTGCTGACCTGTTGGTTAGTAGCCGAGCTCTTAACCACTGCACCAACAGGGTTTCCATACATTCATAGAGAGCTCAATTTTATGCAGGGCTTTGAACTGGTCTTTTATGGTTCCAACCCCTGCTGAGAATTTGCATTTCCAGCCCAGATGTACTGACTCAGAATCTACATTAAGATCCCTAGGTGATTCTTACGTATACTAAATTTTGAGACCACTGCTCTTCTAGTGGTTCTCAGAATTGGTCCCTAACCTGCAGTATTAGCATCGCCCAGGAACTTGTTAGAAATGCAAAGTCTTAACAAGGGTTTGGACAGGAATGAACCAGTTCAAACGCCTGATTTTATGGCCTATTTTCTTCAAACTTAAAAAAAAAATCTCTTGGGAAATTTTTAAGGCAGTGAAACTATTCGGTGTGATAGTGTAACGGCGGGCAAATGACGTTACGCATCTGTCAAAACCCAAAGGGTGACCCCTAATGTGAACTATCGGCTTTTTAGTGAATAACGAGGTGTTGATCCTGGTTCATCGATTGTAGCTAATGCAAGATGTTAGTGACAGGAGAGCTGTGTGCAGGGGGAGGGGAGGTATTTGAAAGCTCTCTGTACTTTCTGGGCACTTTTTCTGTAAACCTAAAACTGCTCCAAAAACATGAAGTCTAGTAAAAGAAATCTCTGGGCTCCAGTTTTTCTGTCCTTTTTGCTTGCTAAACTGTGAAAGAAGGAGCCCTGGTGGTGTAATGGTTAAGCGCTCAGCTGCTAATGGAAAGGCCTGTAGCTTAAACCCACCCAGCGGCTCCGTGGGAGAAAGACCTGACGATCTGTTTCCATAGAAATTACAGCCTAGAAAACCCTATGGGACAGTTCTACTCTGTCACAAGGGGTGACTTTTACTAATGACACTTGTGCAACCTTCTAAAACTCTGTCCTGATGGTCCAAGCTGTGACACCATTCCAGAATCTTTTGCCACTTAAAATAATCCTCCCTTAAACAGGATCCAAAAGAGACCCACCTTCTGCCATGAACTACCAAGAAACTGGTTCCTCCCATCTCTGAGCGTTGCCAAACCAAAACCAAACCCATTGCTGTAGAGTTGATTCCCACTCACAGCAACCCTCTAGGACGGAGTAGAACTGTCCTATAGGGTTTCCAAGGCTGTAAATCTTTATGGAAGCAGACTGCCACATGTTTCTCCTGCAGAGCCACTGAGTGGGTTTAACCCACAGACCTTTCGATTAGCAGCCAAACTGCTTAACCATTCTGCCACCAGTGCTCCTTGTATTAGTTGTTACGACCTTAAAGTGCTTTGCCACAGAAATAATGTTAAAAGTTGAAATTAGTTTCCCAGACCAGCCTACTAAAGCCCATTTAACCCATAATGTAGCTAAAGTTTCAAAGAAGGAGTTTAAGAAACATATTCTAAGTCTCTCTTAAACTTGACAATATCTCTCCATCCCTACTGCCTCAATCCCCTGGTTTCACACTGCAGTCAGAGAGCTGCTTCTAAAATAAAAGTCCCCATTACCCTCCTGCTGCAAACCCTCCATTGACTCGCTGTTGGCCACACTTCGGCACGGCTGCCCTGGCCCTGCTTTGGTTGGCAGCTTCACATGGCGTCCATGCTCTCTACAGGTCAGTCTCTCCTGCCTCTGGGTTACCATAGGCTCTTCTTCTCAGTGTCTGATTAACACCCACTCATCCTTCAGGTCTTGGCTTAAAAGAATTTCCCTAAGGTAGATTTCCCTGATTCCTGGACTCTTCTCTTAGTGAGAACTCCTCTACCCAGAATTCACCCATTACTGAACCCACGCTGTGGCACTAATTGTTGGCAAGGACTGTCTTTATTATGCTTTTTTTTTTTAAAACCTCATGCTTATCATAGTGTCTGGCACATAGCAGATACTCGGCTAAATTGAATTGAACCGAAAGGAACTCAGACAAGCTGAAACTTAGCCAGAGCAGGACAATTAATATGATGAGGACATCAGACTATGTCACATAGAAAATAGAAGACACAACTGGGGAAGTTCAGCATAGAGAGAAAATAACTTAAGAGCATCATAATACCTACCTTCAGAGGCTCTTAAGGCCTCTCACTGGAGAACAAAGGCTGGATTTATGTAGATCCAAAGGGCCGAACCATGATCACTAGGCAAAAATTAGGATGCAGTTTTCAGCTTGGCAGAGAGAAAGCTTACTAATATAACTGTCTAGCGATGGTGAGGTAGTCCGTGAGTTTTCTATTCTTGGCAGGAGTGGATTACCATAGGTGAAGTAAATGTGGTGCTTACCAGATCATCCATAGTTAAAAATTTCACATTTTTTCACCACCTCAAAGATTCTGCTTCTAGATATGGTTGACATCTGTCTCTCTCCTAACCCCACAGCACCTTCCTACAGAATCAAAGTCGGTTTTTAAATTTACAATCCCTAACAGGGGCTGATTATCCAGTAGGCAAGGTAAGCACAGACTTACTTGTGCTTACTCACTAATCTGTAATGACCGATTTCACGAGTTTCACCACATCAAAGAAATTGTCCACTACAGTTGTAAGACCAACAACTTCTTCATTGCAAATATATTTTTAAACAACATAAATGGTGACTATACACATGGACCTCACCAGATGGTGAGGAATCAAACTGACCACATCTGTGGAAAGAGATGATGGAAAAGTTCAGTATCATCAGTCAGAACAAGGACAAGGGCCGACAGTGGAACAGACTGTCAATTGCTCATATGCAAGTTCAAGCTGAAACTGAAGAAAATTAGAACAAGTCCACGAGAGCCAACGTACGACCTTGAGAATATCCCACCTGAATTTAGAGACCATCTCAAGAATAGATTTGACGCATTGAATACTAATGACCAAAGACTAGATGAGTTGTGGAAGGACATCATACATGAAGAGAGCAAGAGGTCATTAAAAAGACAGGAAAGAAAGAAAAGACCACAATGGATGTCAGAAGACACTCTGAAAGCTGTTCATGAATGTCTAGTAGCTGAAGCAAAAGGAAGAAATGATGAAGTAAAAGAGCTGAACAGAAGATTTCAAAGATCAGCTTGATAAGGCAAAGTAAAGTATTACAATGAAATGTGCAAATATCTGGAGATAGAAAACCAAAAGGTAAGAATATGATTGGCATTTCTTAAGCTGAAAGAACTGAAGAAACAATTCAAGCCTCAAGTTGCAATATTGAAGGATTCTAATACTAAACAATGCAGGAAGTATGCAAAGAAGATGGAAGGAATACACAGAATCATTGTACCAAAAATAATTGGTGGACATTCAACCATTTCAGGAGGTAGCATATGATCAAGAACCAATGGTACTGAAGGAAGAGGTCCAAGCTGCACTGCAGGCACTGGCAAAACATAAGGCTCCAGGAAACGATGAAATATCAATTGAGATGTTTCAACAAATGGATGCAGTGCTAGAAGTGCTCACTTGTCTATGCCACGAAATTTGGAAGACAGCTACCTGGCCAACCAGCTGGAAGAGACCCATATTTGTACCCATTCCAAAGAAAGGTGATCCAACAGAATGTGGAAAGTCTCCAATAATAACATTAATATCATACATGAGTAAAATTTTGCTGAAGATCATTCAAAAGCAGTTGCAGCAGTATATCAACAGGGAACTGCCAGAAATTCAAGCCAGGTTTAGAAGAGGACATGGTACAAGGAATATCATTGCTGAGAGTCAGATGGATCTTGGCTGAAAGCAGAGAATACCAGAAAGATGTTTATCTGTGTTTTATTGACTACGTAAAGGCATTCGAGTTTGTGGACCATAACAAATACGCTTAATATTATGAAGAATGGGAGTTCCAGAACACTTAATTGTGCTCATGAGGAACCTCTACATAGCTCAAAAGGCTATCAATTGAATAGAAGAAGGGGATACTGTGTAGTTTAAAGTCAGGAAGGTGTGTGTCAAGATTGTATCCTTTCACCATACTTACTCAATCTGCATGCTGAGCAAATAATCCAAGAAGCTGGACTATATGAAGAAGAATGTGGCATCAGAATTGGAGGAAGACTTATTAACAACCTGCAATATATATGCAGATGACACAACCTTGCTTGCTGAAAGTGAAGAGGATTTGAAGCATTTACTGATGAAGATCAAATACTACAGCCTTCAGTATGGATTACCCCTCCACAGAAAGAAACAAAAATCCTCACAACTGGACTGATAAGCAACATCATGATAAATGGAGAAAATACCGAAGTTGTAAAGGATTTCATTTTACTTGGATCCCATGGAAGCAGCAGTCAAGAATTCAAACGATGCATTGCATTGGGCAAATCTGCTGCAAAAGGCCTCTTTAAAGTATTAAAAAGCAAAGATATCACTTTGAGGACTAAGGTGCACCTGACCCAAGTCATGGTGTTTTCAATCACCTCATATGCATGTGAAAGCTGGACAATGAATAAGGAAGACTGAAGAAGAATTGATGACTTTGAACTATGGTGTTGGTGAAGAATAATGAATATACCACGGACTGCCAGAAGAAAGAATAAATCTGTCTTGGAAGAAGTACAGCCAGAATGCTCATTAAAATTGAGGATGGCAAGACTTCATTTTACTTACTTTGGACATGTTATCAGGAGGGACCAGTCCCTGGAGAAGGACATCATGCTTGGTAAAGTAGAGGGCCAGCAAAAAAGAGGAAGACCCTCAATAAGATGGATTAACACAGTGGCTACAACATGGGCTGAAGCATAACAATGATTGTGAGGATGGCACAGGACCGAGGAGTGTTTCGTTCTGTTGTACATAGGGTCGCTATGAACCGGAACCAACTCAAAAGCAACTAGCAACAACAACACAGATGACCTAGTCAGCAAGGTAAGCACTGTGCTTACCTTGTCTGTTGGATAATCCACCCCTGATTTTTGGGAGTGTTCTAGCAGTGAGTGGCCAGAGGTTTCCTTTCAGCAGTGTTGTAGAGGGGAGGTGTTGACTAGGTGGAATGTTGAACTAGATGGTCTGGAATTCCGACTCTGAGATTCTAATGTCCCATTGTATAAGGGAATCCCTTACCCCAACTCCTGAGGCTCCTTATGCCCTGAGGCTGGCACTGGAATCCCTTGACAGCTATGGTGGAGCTACTTCCCCAAAGAAGAAATGTCCTCTCCAGCCTCAGCAACAGTTTGCAGCCCAGAGCTAAGGGACCACTTCAGCCTGAACAGTGGTTCTCTCCCAAGCTCTCTCCTTGCGTCACACATGGATAATTACGAAAGGGAGAAGGGTGAGTGCCTGAATTGACCTCATCATTTCATATTCCAAAATTTCTTTATATTTTCAGCTTCGAGGAACATAAGCCTTTTACAATATGAGTAGTTACTTCCACTACTCATTCGCGTTGTCAAATTTTAATTATTTCTTTAAATTCAAAGAGCTATTTTAACACTAATTCCCTAAAAAGGCTCACTATCTAAATGTTTTAAGCATTTACGGTTCTTTATTTACACCAGCACAGAGATATTTAGATACACTCACAAACAGGTATTCAGTAGGGTTTTCCTTGGTAGTTGGTGTTTATTTAGCCGTCTGTATCATTTCCAAGTGCAGAGTAAGAAGAAGTCATTGCTCACTTCTTTGTAGGTCTTGTAACAAGAGAAAATGAACTTCCATAATCCAGGTAGTCCTGTCGATTTAGGGGGCTGTTTCTCACCTCTGTATTAGAGAGTTGGGTTGAGTGTTTTAGGAGGAAAACATGGCTGTTCAAACAAAGGCACTTGAGCTTGTCGAATTTTTTTTTTTAATTGGAGCTAGAAACAAAGTCCCCACCATAATTGTGTATTTAATTTTGCTTCAAATCCTTTTTTTCACAATAGAGCTCATAGAGCAAAGAGGAGCCTCAAAATATTGTTTGTTCTGTTGCAGCAATATTTGCCAACGATTTCGGCAGCTAGACGTTTTACTTTCAGCTAAGCAGGAATCCAATGGATATTGAGCCCCTCTTTAGCTGGGCACAGTTTTTCTGATCTGGAAACCAAGGCACAGAGAAGTGAAGTAATTTTCCCTGCATCCAGGCAGAAGTTGCCATGGATCAACAGACTGGAGATAGCAATATCTTCTTCTAAACATGGATGTTCAGTAAGTACAGGTAAATTATCATCAAGGAGTGGAAGCAAAATTAAACAAATAGACAAACTTTTAAAAATAGTAACCAACTTTGGTGAATAAGCAAGAATATTTTGTTCTGAGATAATAAATGGCATGACTTCCAAGAACACCTACCATTGTCCTGCCCAAGTCTGAAGCATCTGGGTGACATGCTGTGTGGATATGTGTGGATATGTGAGTGTGTGCTTAGCGACTCTGTACAATGTACGGACATATATGTACATAAAGTCCTGCTTGCCAAACTCATAGTAATGTATGTAATGATACACATAATGTACTTAACCAAATACACAAAGAAGATTTTTACAATGCCACTTAAGATCTGGAGTTCACTTAAACCACTACTTAGTGTATCTTTCTTAATGGGATACTAAAAGGGAATTTTATGACAACATTATCAGCAGCATTTTGCTGATAATTAGAATAACAATAATAATACCAAGATATTTTTTTCAGTAATAATGGTGTTATTAATGAGATTTTTATGAAAGACAGACTTCTTTGGTATAATTATGAAAATTGATCTTTTGCATTTTACTTATTCACTGAAATCAGATAAGTGACTTAACTACATGTATTATTTCTAATAAATATTCAAAAGAATGCATTTAAACAAGGCTCCTCATTCTATTCTTGCTCATATTCCTTGCATTTAAATAAAAGTGTAATTGCTCTGCTTTTTTAAACTGCTCGTTTGGATTAGCTGTCTAACCTGCACAGAGTAGCTGTTTGCTGTTTGCATTTTTAATAGCTTTATTACCATTTGGTGAAGCCTTAATTTCTTACTCCCTTGAAGAGTCCTGCCTTTAAGTCAGCGCTACAATTTAACCAGCAAGAATCTGTCAAGATAAGATAAAGCCCCATACACAATGAAACGCAGTATTTTTGTGTATCACTCTGTCATTGTTAAAGGCGAGATCCGAGTCTGTCAAAATGTAACCTCTGAAAGTTTTCTAAACTTTGCAGCATAGTTTTACAGTTCATGCTTGTAATCAATGGCTGCAGAATACGTTATCTTGTTCGCCAGGGAAAGCAATTAAAATATACACCGCACTGTCTGCGAATGTACACCTTTAGGGATATTAGCAGGGATATATATTTAAATAGATGTTTATGTGTGCGTACATCTGTATGCTTATCAACACTGTAAGTAGGGACATAAAATCTTTCATTTTTTAGCAATAATTGGGATTTTATTTCCAAAGAATCTGAGACTATATGGATACATATATATGTTTTATTTTTAAAATTATGTCAAACGTACGAAAGCGGACAGAACAGTATAATGAACCCCCATGTACCCATCACCCAACTTTAACAATTAGCAATTCATAGAGATTTTGTTCCATCTATACTGCTCACTGCCCCTCCCCCAGGAAATCCCAAATGTCATATATTTTCACATGTAAATATTTAGGTGTGTATCTTTAAAAAATGACTTAAAAAAATAAATAAATCACACTGACACATCTAAAAGATTAACAATAATCCCTTAGTATCATAAAATAGAGAGTCCTGGTGGCTGGAGGATCAAGCACTTTGGTTTCTGACTAAAGGTTGGCAGTTCGAACCCACACAGTGGCTCCACAGGAGAAAGACCTGGGGATCTGTTACGGTAAATATTAAAGCCTAGAAGACCCTATGAGGCAGTTCTACTCTGTCACGTGGGGTCGCTATGAGTCGAAAATCGACTTGACAGCACCTAACAACAGCAACAACAGAAGAATGTCATAAAATACCTAGTCATTATTTAAAATTTCCATTTACCTCATTTAATGCGTGCATGCATGTGTGTAATAATATACATTTTTTCAGTTTTGTTTTTTTATTTGACTGAGCCAGGATTAAAATAGGGCCCACAAGACAGAGACTGGAGAAACCCCTAGAGTATGGCCCCTGGATACCCTTTTAACTCAGTACTGAAGTCACTCCTGAGGTTCACCCTTCAGCCAAAGATTAGACAGGCCCATAAAACAAACAATACCACACGTAGCTCAACCACGTGTATGAGATTAAACGGGACAAGAAGGCAGGAGGGGACAGGAAGACGGGATGAATGGAAATGAGGAAAGCAAGGTCGAGAAGGGGAGAGGGCTGACACGTCGTGGGGTTGGCAACTAATGTCACAAAACAATATTTGTATTAACTGTTTAATGAAAAACTGATTTTCTCTGTAAACCTTCATCTAAAGCACAATTAAAAAAAAAAAAAAAAAGTCCACACATTGCTATTGGTTCATCTGTTAAAGTCTTTTTTTAAAATCTGTAGGTCTCACTATCATTTCTTCTTCTTTTTTCTGCCCATTATAGCTTATTTGTAGAAGAAATCAGTCGTTTGTCTGTGGTTTCCCAGGGTCAGGATTTTGCTGATTGCGTCTGGTCGTTAGTTTCACCTGTGCCCCTGTATTTCCTGGAAACTGGATCCAGGGGCTTAATCAGATTCAGGTGTCAGTCGAGGGGGCAAGACTACCTCATGGGTGGTTCTGTGTCTTTCATCGGGAGGCATATAACTTCTAGGTGTCTATTCTTGGCATGTCAACAGCTGTTGCTCCTCAATGTCTAGATACATTAATACATTAAGGGTTACAACATGGTGATATTCTAATTCTGTTATTTCTCTTCACTTATTAGCTGAAATACTTCTATAAAAACAAGAATTTCTTCATATTCTATTTGGTTACCCAGTTACATAGTTTATATTGGAAAGGTCGGATTAATATTTGATACCTTCCCTTTGTTTACTAGTTTTCAAAATAATGAACTATTTATTATCATCCTCCAGTGGTACCAATTCATCTTTTTTTGGTTCATTGAGAACTCATGGATATAAACATATTCGTTGTGTGTCCATCCACTGCAGTTATACTTTGATGATCAAGTTCCCAATCTTTGGCCAGGAGAAGTCTCAAGCTGTCTGACTCCCTATGCTGTGGTAAGACAAAATGTTCCAGGCTCATCTTGTACATTTCCAGCTCCAGATCTGGAGTCAGCTGTTTCTCCAAGGAATCCTGATTCCTTTTAGTGAGAAATAGTATTTCAAGATGATACTGTTGGCACTGGGAGATATATTTGAGTTGCTATATTTGGACTTCTTGCAGTATCTGTCATGTTAATCTTCAGTAAAAAAAGAAACCACAAAGCAGAATCCCTAAATTGTCACTAAATTGATAATATTAAGCGTTATTTTATTATCTGAATAGTTAAGTTTTTCACAATACAGGGAATAAATTCTATGATCGATTGGACTGGTCATTAAGGCATTGAAATACTCTAATCTACTGTGTCATAGGCATTTCTATTGTTAAGATGTGGTCACAGCGTCATAACAATCAAAGCGCAATAAACAAGAGTTCAGTTATGATTTTAGAGCTCCCAAAGCTTTCTCAAAGTTTAGCTCCACAGAATTTCCTGAACTCCATTTCCCTTTCTACACTAAGTGCAGGGAAGCCTGTTACAAACCTAGTAACCATGTAGTCAGGAGAGCGAAGTTTTCACACCAAGGTGAAAGAAACTGGTGTTGTGGAGAACACTCCTTACGTGTTTTGTGCCTCCACGTGGGGAGGTGAGCGACTGACTGAGGCCTCCTGGTTGGTCCAGGAGAACCAGAAGTTCTCAGGTGGCCTGGAGATAAGCCCGGGTTCCTGGGAGACTGGGGGAGGGGCAGTAGCAAAGAGGGGAGCTCAACCTCTCCAGACCAATAGAAATCCAAGCTCTCTCCATCAGGTCCTCAGGGAGGGCATACGAAGGCCTTGCACAGACGCTGCTGGGTCAGCTGATAATGCAAGTAGAGGTGGGTGAGCAGATCCAAACACGGAAAATGAAGAAAACTGGGTGAGAACTAGGACGGAGACATTAGTTTAACCTACCTTGTCGACCGCTTTCACTTTGGTGAGGAAAGGTCACATAGTCAACACTAGAACTGCATGGGTTAAAGCTACGCTTCTGAGCTCTGAGTATTTGTAATCTGTCATACAC
>NW_004444038.1:9079651-9085531 GCF_000243295.1 Trichechus manatus latirostris
ACCTGTCATGAGGTTGGCTACCAGTTTCACAAAACAATATGTGCATTGTTTAATGCGAAACTAGTTTGCTCTGTAAAACTTCATCTAAAGTACAATTAAAAATACACACACACACACACACACACACAAGCGTGAAGGTCTATAGAACTTGACACCCACGAACATTTAGATTATTTTACTTCTTCATATTTTGGAGGAGTCCCTGGGTGGTGCAAATGGTTAATGCACTCGGCTGCTAACCTTAAAATTGGAGATTCAAGTCCACCCAGAGGTGCTTCAGAAGAAAAGCCTGGTGATCTACTTCCAAAAAATCAGTCACTGAAAACCCTATGGAGCACAGCTCTACTCTGACACATGTGGAGTTACCATGAGCAGAATCGACTCAACAGCAACTGTTTTTTTTTTTAATATTTTGGAGGAGTGATGGGGTGTGGGTGCCTGCATTTCTTAGTGTTTATAAACTTACTGAGCAAGGAGATCAGGTGGCTTGTGTAATGTCAGCAGTGACGCCAAGTTTCAAAGCAACGTTGGCTTTCAGTTTTGCCTCATCTGTAGGTTGCTGATGTTGTTCGCTGCTACCTTGTCGGCCCCTGACTCATGGAAACCCTGTGTACAATAGAACCTACACCAGCCCATGACTGGTTGCAGATCGGACCATTGTGATCCACAGGGTCCAGCTTATTCTGCAAGCTCCACTGAAACCTGTTCAGCAACATAGCAACACACAAGCCTCCACTGACTGATGGGTGGTGGGCGGACTGTATAAAACCAAAACTTTAAGGATGTTTTTAATAGGAACACCATAGCAGTTTGAAAAAGAAGTGCAGGTGAGTGACTGGGTCTATGTGTTCTGCGCTCACCATGGTCCACTGGCCACTATAAACACTGAGGTGGGCCAGGTTCAAGGATGGAGGGGATGATGATGCAAGATTGATGCAAGATTGCTTTCATTTTACTCTCAAAGCAGTAAGTCAGTCATGTGAAGGATGTAAATGAGATAAGGATGCTGTGGACACGTGTAGCTCTTGGTTGCCTCCTGTATATCTTCTAGACACTTGCGCAACCTATGGGGGTCTTAGAAGCCCAAGGGGAGTGAGAAGCCCTCTAACTTGGAGGAGGGTAGAGGTGGACTTCACTGCCTTTTATACCCCCAGCCACACAGCCCTCAGGGACAACTTATACTACCGAATAAGTTCAGAATTCTGATATGTGGCGAGTCATGCTACCCAGATCACAGACAAGGCTCAAGGCTTTCAAATCCTTACTGTGCCAACACTGGATAAGACCTCTCTCCTGCGCCTGCACCACAAGGCCTATGAGTTTTGCACCTATGCCACTTTGAGATAGTCTATGGGCAGGTCCAATCACGAGCTACAACAACATGTGTGTTATTTCACCAAACTGGCTCTGTTTCTTTGTTTGTTTTGAGGACGGGGCAGCAGTGGTGATGGCAATACATTAGCATAATAAACCAATTATCTTGATTATCTCTAGATCAGCTTCAAAGATCCATGAAACATCACCAATGTGGGCTGTAACAAATTTTGAGCAGATTGGTACACAATAATCCTGTTAATGAATGGTCTACCACTGTCAACTAATATCTGGACCAAACGGGATAAAACTGATGTTTCTACATAGAAGAAATATCTATTTTTAGATACTGATGTGGAAAGAGAAAAAAAATGCCCTGTTTTAGGACAACTTAAGTATTTTGTGTATCGGTTAATTTCCAAATGAAAAGACAGAGGAAATAATACAAGTTGTTATCTTAACACATTTTCTACAGTAGAATATTAATACGAAGCATAAGAAGTGAGTGACTTTATGCCAAAATCAGGCTATTAATAAGAACAATACTACACAGCTGCATGGTACTTTTCATGCGTGAAGAGGTTTACAAAACCAAACCTGTAGGAAACAAATATTCATGACTACCACCTGCGTTTTAAGAGATGAAGGAGAAATCAGCTACAGAGATATTCAGAAAAAGAAAAAGGAAACCTTTGCAAGGTCAGACACCAAGGTAATGGAGGAGCTAGAAATAGAACTCAAGGGTCTGCTTCCCCTCCCAGCCACATTCCCTTGACCATCCTGCCTTCTGAGAGATCGCTCGATAGCACTTAAAGAACAAAAAGTTAAGTCCTTCAGCTCCAGCAGCTTGCTATAAGTGCTACTAGTTCTAAAATTCCTTAGAACAATTTCCAAATATTGTTTTCTACTTTGGGCAGTGGTCACATCCAGGTTCCCTGGGAACTGAGAGAAAGTAGGAGTAGGAATCGAGAACCTTCTCAGTGCCAACATCCTACTAACTCAGTTAATCTCAACAGCAACCCTACAAGGAAAGGGTCGTTATCAACTCTGCTTACAAAGAATACCGAGTGCAGAACAGTTGAAATATTTTGCCCAATATTACATGTTCAAGATTGTTTTTCTAGTCAAGGTTACTAGAAAACAAAAATTTTTTTAAAGCAAATGCAAATGAAGTCCACCGTGAGGCTTGAGTGCTAAGCACTGCTAAAAACCCATTGCCATCCAGTCGATTCTGACTCATAGCAGCCCTATGGGACAGAGTAGTAGAACTGCCCCATAGAGCTTCCAAGGAGTGGCTGGTAGACTCAAACCACTAACCTTTTGGTTAGCAGTCACTGTGCCACAAGGGCTACTGACAGTGAAGTCAAGAACTTTTTGGGTTTCAGTTATTTGGGCTATAAAATTCTGTGATTAATATCTAGTATATCCTTACACAGATTGAAGGCATGATGTTCAGAGAAAGTAGGCCTACAAATGACTTGGTATGTAAGCATTACATTGACAGTTGTATTATTCAGGTAAGATTGAAAAAACATGATGTGGTCTTTTCACTTAGTGTCAGCACATTCAGTGTGTGTGGCTGACGGGAGGGTAGCCTGGAGGGTGTGGTCCAGGTCTGAAGATTTGTATCAGTTCAAGCAGACCAAGAGAAGCCGGCTCACCAACAGAAGCTGGCACCTTCTGGGTAATTCAGAGTAAGGTTTGCTATCTTAAGAAGAGTCAGTCTAAGTCAATGTCGTCAATCTGGCAGTCTGTCCGTATCTCTCATTCTGGTTTAGAGCTTCCTCTGTCTCACACTCCCACAGTCTTCTAGACACATAGTATGTTGAAGTTGGAAGGAACCATGGTCCCTTCATGAAAAACCAATACCTGATACACTCAGGCACTCTGGGGTATGTAATCATGTGACTCTTCCTAAAACCTGCCCCACCTTCTCCAACTTATTTGGATTTTACTTTAGACTTTTATTATTTATTTTCTGATTATGAAAGCCACATAATGCTTATCAAAAATATTCAAGCATTTCGCAATTATATAATCTAGAATTTGAAAGTCTGTTAATATTTCCTCCCAAACTATGACTAAGAGTTTAGTTAAATTCTGAAGGTAAATACTAACAGATATCAGTTTGTATGTGAAGTGGTAAAATCAGGAAGAAGAAAAAACGTGATCCAAAGGATGACAAGATTTCAGGAAATTGGGATATTAAGGTTCCTCTCTTTCCTGCACCCTACCCATCATGTTTAGATTTCTGAGGAAAGAATTCTGGAAATGTTTTAGCCAATGCACATTCCTGGACCGAGCATTTCCTTGCAGTTTCTTTCTCTTTGCTAAGCTTGTTTAGAACCGTGAAGGAAAAATACAGAATGTCTGACCTTTTCCTTTGAGCCTACCTCAGCTGTGTAAGCTCCATACTCCTCCCCTGCACGCCATCTTGGCTTCTCTGCCACAAAGCCCTAAGAAGTCCCAAAGCATCCAGGCTCCAAAAGTTCCTTCTCAAAGCCAGTAGGTAAGAACAATTTCCAAAATCTGGAAAATGCTCATGTGAGACACCCTCTTTGCTCCAGAATGGGATGTTCTGATTTCTCCTCTAATATTTCTCTATAGAGACTATAGACATTTAGTAATGATCTGGCTGCTCTACTTAGTTATGTATTTATTGATTCCACAAATATTTATTAAGGATGAAGACACTGAAATTCTGAGCGCTAGCAGCAATAACGGGCTCAAGCATAACAATGATTGTGAGGCTCACGCAGGACTGGGCAGTGTTTCGTTCTGTTGCACATAGGGTCACTATGAGTCGGAACCAATTTGACTGTACCTAACAATAACAACAAGGAAACCCTGGTGGTGTAATTGTTAAGAGCTACAGCTGCTAACTCAAAGGTCGGCAGTTCAAATCCACTAAGTGCTCCTTGGAAACCCTATGGGGCAGTTCTACTCTGTCCTACAGAGTTATTATGAGTCGGAATCGACTCGACGGCAATGGGTAACTATAACAACAAGAAGCAAAAAACGAGACAAATATAGTTCCTGCCTTGTTTAATCCTATTAAAAAAAACCAAACCCACACCATTGCCATCAAGTCAGTTCTGACTCATAACAACCCTCATAGGTTTCCATAGGAGTGGCTGGTGGATTTGAAATGCTGACCTTTTGGTTAGCAGCCGAGCTCTTAACCACTGTGCCACCAGGGTTCCTTTAATCCTATAGATCAAGCAAATAAGATAGACTTTGAGCATAAGTGTGAGGACTGTTCCAGAGGGGCAACTGCATCCTTCAGGAGTGGGCAACACGGGTATCTAGCTTAGTGGAGACAGTGGGGTTGGCATAGCTCAGGGAAGACCACCCTGAGTAACTAATATTGACATTGAGACCTAAACAACGAGCAGGCTTTGCCCAGGTGAAAGACGTGCGTGGGTGTGCTGCAGATATGGTGGAGAGACTGTTCCAGCAAAGGAAGCACCAGCCAAGTGCAGAGTCATGAAGAAGAGGGAACTGGAAGAAGTCCAATATGGCAGCAGGGGAGAGATTAGTGGAAGAGTATTGTTCATGTCATACTTGAGATTTCTGTAAAGCTTTTGAATCAGAAAAACATGGATTCAAGTTTTAGCTCTGCCATTTCTCAGCTGGTGGCCTTTGGGACATTAGTTATCTTTCTGAACCTCCGTATTTTCATGGATAAAATGGGCAGAATAGCACGTACTTTAGAGGGTCATGGAGCCCTGGTGGTGCAGTGACTAAGACCTCAGCTGCTAAACCAAAATGTTGGTAGTTCAGATCTACCAGCCACTCCTTGGGAACCCTATGTGGCAGTTCTACTCTGTCCTATAGGGTAGCAATGAGACAGAATCAACTAGACGGCAACAGGTTTGGTTTTTAGAGGGTCATGGTAAGGAGTAAATGACTGTAGACATATAGGGCTGTTCCTGAATTGACATCTGCTTACATCTCCAGCCTTGCTTCCCCTTGTTCTTTCCTTCACACCATATATTCCTTTAATTCTGAACTGCTTATAGTTACACAAACACACCAGGTCTCTCAAACCTCTGTGCCGTGCACATGCTGTTCCAGCTTCCAAAATGTCTTATCTTTTTCTTCATCTGTGCAACTTCTATTGTCTTTGAAAGCAGTTCACATATAACCTTCTCAGAAATCTGACCCTGATCACCCTCCCACTGGCTAGAGTCAATCCCTCCCTCCTTGGTGCCTCCTTTGTGTCTTGTATGTGCTGTTGCTTGTTGGCATTTCTGGTTTATACGTGTCTCCTCTGCTAGGCTGTGGTTTCCTGAGGGAGTTCTCCTGGGTATATTCCTGATACCTGGGCCCTGGCATACAGGAGGCACTGCACAAATGTGAACAAGTGAATGAATAAAGCATTGCTGGAGGAAAAAGTGCACTGGGAACCAGCGTCATGAAAGACAAGTCTGGAAAGGTAAATTTGGATCAAATCAAGGAAAGTCTTGACCATTAGGCCAAGGTGTTTGGGCTGTATCTGTCAACAACAGGGAATCATTGAAGGCTTTATGACAAATCCACTGGTTCTCAGGCATGGTTGTACTT
>NW_004444038.1:9086487-9092245 GCF_000243295.1 Trichechus manatus latirostris
TGTGGGAATGGAAATATAGATATGGATGTCACCAGGCTCTGGGAGTGGATAAGGTCACCCAGAGAGAGAACTGTAGAGAAGAGGTTAAGGTTGAGAGAGAAATTTGGGGATATCCCTGCATTTTAGGAGTGGGTGTGGGAAAGGAATCCACAAAGACGGCCCAAAAGGAGATGTGAAAATGGATGGGGGAGAGCCCAGGAAGTAAAGGTAAGGAAGTGGTAGGGGAGGTGGTGACTTCCAAGAGACCACACATGAGTTCAGTAATGTTTGGTGATCAAGGAATCTTCTGAAACATTTCAAATCACATATACACAGTCTATGCTCAAGGGTCACCATCATAAAAGGGATAGAGGACCTCCCGTAAGATCCAAATCTTTATTTTTCATTGGGAAAGGAGTAAGGGAGAAGTAACTGATGATAAATGTACTTTCAGTTGCTTGGTCAGAAATAGGATTCAATACCTTGTATATTTTAAGTTTTTTTTTTAATATACCATGAACGTTTTAACCATCAGAGTGCAAAGGCATTCTTTGTTTGAGAGTCAGAAACCTAAAGAAGAGTTTGTATGTCTGTGAGATACAGCCAATCAATTTTTCCAATTTGGGGCTATTGCCACAATCTGCTCCTAAATACAGGCATTTCCCGGGTTACAAATGTCTGACTTTAGGATGACTTGTACTCAAGAACTGACTACCATAAAGCCTATCATGTTAAAAATTTGAGTTAAATGTATGCAATGATTCATAATAACAAACACTCACACTACTTTGTGACACTCATGAAAACATTGTGTGATTTGGCAGTGTTTCTTAAGTGTTTTATATGCATACCCACTGGTGTCCAGTCGATTCCGACTCACAGCTACCCCATAGGGTTTCCAAGGCTGAAAATCTTTACGGAGGCAGACTGCCACATCTTTCTCCCTCGGAGCTACTAGTGGTTTTGAACCGCCAACCTTTTGGTTAGCAGTTTATCATTTTACCCACTGTGCCACCAGTTCTCCCCTTTACACGCATAGAAAAGTAAAACATATACTATATACTAAGACAAACATTTGACTAACTCATGCTAAATAAGAACCGTATGTACCTGTTCTGACTTACCTACAAATTGGACTTGAAGACAGACTTAAGGACGTATCTCATTTGTAACCTGGGGACTGCCTGTTACTATGACTTGAGAACAAGGGCTGCTATTGTCATGTAAATAAAATGAAGCAGTCAACTGAGGCATCTCCACTCCTTTAAATGAGGGCTCTCACTGTCCAGCCACGTAGAAGTCTACACCCTGGCTTCTAAGTTCTCATGCAGATATGGATTCCCTCAAATGTTTTCAATCCATTGGATATATGATTTAGTGCGTATGAAAGTCCCTGGAATTGACTTTCTAGAAATTTCAACTGTGCCATTGTAAAACTCTTCTTCTTTGGCAAAGAAATCACCCAGGCTCATAGTCTTTATAAATCACTGGGTTCTGGTAAAGTCTATGAGAAGAATTCAAAAACCTAACTCTGAGAAGCTAATGTTCTATGACACAAATATTAGAACTATGTTGATTAAAACCATGTCAGGAACTAAAAGCTAATTCAGTCTACAAAAATTCAGACTTTGAAAGTCTGATAGGCTGCTTGAGGTAAAATTAGAGAAAACCCACCCTAACCAGACTAAATAAAAAAACAAACTTACGGCCTTGCCTGTGTGGAAAAGTTCAATGGTAGGACTGGCTTCAGGTATGAGTACTGCAAGCATTAAATAATGTCATCAGGAATTGGATTCTTTCGGCTCTTGCTTCTACTGAATTGTCTACAGTCTTAATCTCGCGTGGTTACAAGACGGCATCAATGATTATGCATCCTCTTGCATTTCAGCTCCAATGGAGAACAATATTCTCTTTTCCTAAAGTCACAATCACATCGCGTTGCATCTCTCTGGCTCTGATTGAATAAAGGACCATCATGGAATGAATCACTATGGCTGTGGAGAATGCACTGCTCTCACTGGTTAGGCCTGGGTTACATACTCCCCCACTGAGTTGGGAATGGGATATCTCACTGGGACCATATGGACTGAGAATGGCTGATTCTACATAGGTCTCACTCCCAAAGGTATAGTTACTAGAAGAGGACTATGGATGCTGCAGAACCAAAAGAGGTATCCACTACACTTTCCAAACAGATAAATTGTAGGGTTACCATTAATATTACAAACGAGCCTTCACTTAACAAAAGGATACTTTACAGAAGAATTCACTGAAGGTTTCCCTTAACAGTTGTCTTTAAGTGCAGTTAATCACTTGTTTAGCAATCATTAATGCTTCAGTAGAAAGGCTGAGGGCAGAAAAACTTAAAGCTAAAATGTCAAGAGCTACTGTCAATTCAGAATCAATCAAGAAAGAAAGAAAACAAATTTGGAATGGTAAGTTAGTCAACTGGAAAATGGATTTTGATTTACATAAAACTTCTCACAAACGTGTCTATGCATGAAACAAGGTAATGTCTATTAAGAAAAAAATGCGTTTATTTTGTAATATGGTTAGTGATGGTCCTAGTTCTTCTAAGCAAGCAAAATTATTCCATAGGTTTTAGGTTAGCTAGATGGCTTCTCATATAGGAATTCCCCAGGCCTTAACCTTGAATGAGCAAATCAGTTAACTAATCAAGCAATTCAGAGTGAGCTATCTAGTTATTCGGGACACCTATTAATAATAAGGACTTTCTGAGGTACCCAAGAAGCCTAAGATAGTTCTTGATGTTTCTTGTATCGATTCTTATTACCTAAATTAGGAATGCAGGTATGATTTGCATACCAGAAATTCCTAATCCATCAATGTATACAGAGGAAGGCTCTCATTAGTATTTACAGATCTTATAGGTTCAGTGTTCATTTGTTTGGCATGTTTTAAGTTCCATTATAATGGACATTGTTATAATGTTATTTTACTATTTCATTTCATTACCTTTCTCTTCTTTGTGTTGTTTATATTTAGTCACTATGTTGCTTGGCACATTCAAATCTTTATCATAACAGATTGTGACTTATATTGTTATATAATGCAAACCTTTGTCTAGTTCTTTGTCTCATATAAGTACTGCCATTCCTTTCTTTCTGTTTGTGTTTTTTAGGAGGATTAAAAATTTAAAAAAGCAGTATTTTGTGTTTTTTTTTTAACCCAGTCTGACAATCTCTGCTTTAAGAGAAACTTGTCTCATTTATATTTAGTGTAATAACTGATATGCTTGCTTTTATTTCTCCATCTTTTTTTATGATTACTATTTGCTACACTTTGCACTGTCTTCTTGTTCTTTTCCCTCATTTTGGGTAGTTTTATGTAGTAACCTTCACTTTTATTTTCTCCTCTGTTAATTCAGCATTTTTGCACTTTTCTATTCAGATAGTGACTATCCTCCTACTCCTCACTCTCATAATTCATACATTTTCAACTATTGTATAAAAACCAGACACCAAAGTGTTCTATTGCCTCAATTCTTCCCTCCCACAAAGCAAATAAGATGAAACAGTTGGGATATTCTACTCTGCGTCTCCTTGCTACTCCCTGTATTTGCTAGTTTAATATTTTTAGTTCAAGAAAGTTATCGGATTTTCCCTTGAAGCATGCCTCTTCTCTCTTAAAACTCCTTAATTCACCCTTTATTATTAATTCCCAGTTTTATTTTTATTTGTTTAGAATTAACTCTAAAGTTTGCAAAGTTCACTGCTATCCAGTATTCCTCTCATATTTATCTTCTCCTTTTTTGATGTTGGCATCAGGTAAAGGTTGACACTTAAGTTTGTTCCATCCTGGTCATTTGCTAACTATAGATACAAATATAATTTCGTTATTAATAAAGATAACATAAGATGATACTGTGTTACCTCCAGCAAACTAAAACAATATTATAATATCATTAATTACTTTTTAGGGGTCTGTGTTCAAACATAATTGTAACCTCTATATTACCCATCAGATTCTACTTTGAGCATTTGTAAAACCTCTTCCCACCTCATGTAATGTGTGTGTATGTTACTGAACCATGTGCATAATGGCTATTTGCATATCTTCTTTGGTGAAATGTCTTACATGTATCCTTTACACCATGTTTCAGTGTTCCATTTTGCCACATGATAGTCAATAATTTTAAAATTCTGTCTTATTAGTTGATCCATATTCTAAATAGCATTTCAACTAACTTCATGATTATCCATGGGAACAAGGACCATATGTGAAAATTCCTAGAGACTGTTGCTCCTGCTTGGACATGCCCTTCTTATCATAACAGAACATGTCGTGGGATGGGATATAACAATTGTACCGGCCCTGATGAAACCAAAGGTGCTAACTTGACAGACAGTCCATGCCATTTGAGAATATCTTAGCTTTTCTCAGCATGTTTTTGTTTTACTTTTGATGTGTTCTAAAATGACGTTAGTTAAATCTAAGTGGAATTTATAAAGAAAACCAATAGGAAAAAATGCAAATAACATCATAACAGTCCCACATATCAGATTTCTTGAAAGTACTTTTTAGCTTCCAAGTGCAGGGCTAGTTTACTAGCATCTTGCTAATTTCCTTTTTTCAGTGCCCATGCCAATATCGTAGCCTTTTATGAAATATAATTTTTTAGGAGGCAATACATTCATGTGGTTCAAAAGCCAGAATTTATAAAATGGCATACGGTGGCACATCTCTCTACCAACCCACCTCCTAATAGATCACCGTGTTCTTATTTTTAATGTGTCCTTCTGGAGTTGTTGTTTTTTTTTAAATACAAACAAATTCAAATATAAATTCTTATCCCCATCATATTATTTGAACGGAAAGTTGTGCATTCTGCACCCTGCTCTGTACCTGCTTTTGTCGGTTAACAACATACTTTAGAGATCTTTCCATACCAGAACACAGAGAGCGTCCTCATACAATAACCTTTGAAAAACTGGAGCCTTTCACCTAATCTTGACACATCATTTGTTCCTGCTTTATCTCACCTGACTTTCAAGGCCCGGAAAGGCCACCTTTGTCATTATGGCTGCTCCTTTCCTGACATTCTACACCAGCTTTTGCTTCCCTTACCTTTTAATAGGTATTTTTATTCCTACTCCATGAGATATACTTCTCAAGGGCAAATCCTGCCCCCCTAGTGTCAACTGCAGAGTCTTGGCTATACCCAAAACCCAAACCCATTGCCGTTGAGTCGATTCTGACTCATAGCAACCCTATAGGACAGAGTAGAACTGCCCCGCAGGGTTTCCAAGAAGCAGCTGGTGGATTCAAACTGCCGACCTTTTGGTTAGCAGCTGAACACTTAACCACTGAGCCATAAGGGCTCCTTGGCTATACCAAGGGCCGTTAAATATAAATTTTACTTAGTTGACTTGAAATGTCAGATTTTGACTACAGAGATGATGTGTTCGATTTGGGGTCTCCCCTAAGGCTGCTGAACTTCCCTTCTGGAGGTTTCTGATCTCAGTCTCCTGTTTCAAGAAGATGGTTCCTTCTCGGTGCACATTTCTAGGAGAAGAGGCATAAAGGCCAAGCTGTGCTTCTCTCTTGGGCCCTGGGTCTACTTTGGCTGGGGAAACTTCAGAGCCTGACCACCCTGGTTTGCCCTGCACTGAGAAGGTCCCCTGGACATGGGACTCACAGCACTAAAACCAGGAAAGCCCTGGGCAAACCAGGACGTTTGCCACTCCAGTGGAAGGTGCACCCTGCTTAGACTCCTGTTGCCCAGCCCCTTCACCACCGGAGCTCTGCAGGAGGGAGC
>NW_004444038.1:9092830-9143837 GCF_000243295.1 Trichechus manatus latirostris
AGAATGCTCATTTTCTTCAAAATAAATTTATTTCCTTTTATCCAAAGTTTTTAATTGTCTTTTCAGGGCTGAGAATTATTTTTTTCCTAGACTTTAAGTATCTTCATCCAGAGGAGTGAGTCGGGTGGGAGAAAGTGGGATGACAAAGACGTCTCTTGGGGTTCCATTCCCTCAGTTCTTCCTATACCTTCAGAATATAGTAATATGCTGTGATTTCATTCATTCATTCGTTCAATCGACAGATATTTCTTAGAACGGGCTTCTCTAGCTAGACCCTGTGCAGGGAGTGGGAATTCAGGGATGAATGAGCCCACCCTTGCCATCAAGGAGCTCATAGCCTGTTCCAGAAGACAGAAGAGAAAACCAATAAACACAAAACAAAGTGATTTGTGCTGTTTCTGATGGTGCTGCCATCTTCAGACCTGGTTACAGAAGACTGGCTCCAGTCCTCTCCAGCTCTCCTGGATAACAGACAGAGACCTGGTTCTCTGAAATCAGCGTCTGGACAGGCTGAAGCCTGAGCAGGCAGCCCGCTTCCCTTGCTCTGGACCCACTTCGTGGTATACAGCCCGCTTGCAGAAGGTTGCCTGGCTTCCTTATCTAGACTTGTTTTGCATACCAGCCTTAAAGAAAGGTTCTTAAACAGACTATGCAAATTTAGGTCAAAGATTAATGGAGAAAAAATATGTTAGCCTTAATCCACACTGTCATCCCTGGGTGTGTGAAGAGAAACGTGGGGCAATCAGACTGATCACAATGCCTCAGCATCCTTTAAATCTCAGGACGCTGGTGAAAGCAGCTCATCTCTGGAGACGCTTCTACTAAAAGGATTTGTCAGCTCTTGACACGCACCCTCACCCTTCGTTCCTTTGCTCACCCAATTACCTATCCTGCTATTTCTGGGGTTTTGTTCTTACCCATACATGAAGCAGAAACTCAAAACACCAAATTCTTCGTGTTCTTATCTTTCTCTGCGCTGCTGTGGTTTCCTCATATCCCAGAGTTCACAGCGTGTTAAGAATCCTTTTCTTCAATTGATACCATCACCTGATCATAAGAACAACTCTAGGAATAAAGAGCATAAACATCTGGATATCAGCAAATTTGTTGACTTGTCAGTCTTGTGGAAATGAAAATGTGACCGAACCTTCCCAAGCATCCGTAAGATTTGCTATTTATTTGATAAAAAGTTATTAAGCACAACATTCCGGCTTTCTGCATGCTAGGACTGTGTATACACTGAATGGCTCTTCTTTTCCAAGAACAGTTCCTGAAACTTACATTTTCTTCAGCTCAATCAAAAGAATAAATACCAGATCTTGTTTCTTTAACCCGCTGCCCTCCAGTCAATTCTGACTCACAGCGACCCTATAGGACAGAGTAGAACTGCCCCGTAGGATTTCCAAGGAGCTGCTGGTGGATTGGAACTACCGACCTTTTGGTTAACAGCCTTAGCACTTAGTACTTTAAAAAGAAAACTCCAATAAACAAGCTTCTCCTCAGTTCTCTGAACTCTCCATGCAGTCTCAAAGCTGGTTACAATTTGCCAGCTCTCTCTGGAAGGATTGTTCATTCTTAGCTTCTACAAATTCACTTCTTTGGTTCCCAGGCAGGGGCTTATCTATGGAAAATAGCGCCTATGGCAATTAGTTTTAAACTGCTGAATGATCTCTCACAGATGGAAACCACCATGGCCGATAGAAACTGCTCATTAGCGCCTCCCCGAAGCTGCGCTGGGGCACGCGCCCTACCTACCGTACCTCAGTCAGCTTCTGTCCCAGGGATCCAGGAAATCAAAGAGAACGTCTCCCAACTGAGTCAGAGTTAGCTTCCTAAGAACAGAGAAGGCTGACGTCTCTACCCATCATAGCTTGTTTTTAGTGTTTGCACAAAATAGTATCATTATTTTTGAAACATCCAGTTGAAGGTATTTGGTTCTATCAGATGCGTTAAGACCAGTCCCCTGTGACTTGAAGGCTAGACATCAGTTCACTGTGGCAATGTCACTGGAAAACTGTCTCACCTGCATGTTCTAGATGTCTCCTTCCTCTCAAACTGCTGGAATATTAATTCCTGCAGAGGACATGGTAAGAGGTTGGCAACTTTTCACCTTTATAAACTGGGTTTCCATGGCAACAAACACAATGGACAATTCCATTAAACTCAAAACAGAACAAAAAAGGCTCAAGTACAAGCACTGCTGAAACTCGGTCACGAAGACTCTTTCCCCACAACCTAACCACCATTTCTACAAATTCAGCAGTCTACATAGTCAACAAAGCTGAATTCAGAAGCTCAGTAGCACCTGCGTGCCTGGAGTCCTGACTCGGCGAAACACTCGAGATTAAAAATTAAGTTTCATGGCTTCGTCCTTCGACTCCATGGCAGGTGACTCTCAAATAAAGCGAAAGGGAAAGAATAATTGGCTGACGGGAAACGGAAGAAAGAACTGTGGCACTGGGTATGCAGACTCTGAAAACACCCAGGCGTCTCCTAAAGCCCAGGCTTGTTAGGAGAAAGCGTTGAATCTGTAACTCTCCGCCTTTCGGGGTTGTTTTTGTTGGTTATATTTAATTGCAAGGGTAAGTCCAAATGAAGGACACGATTTATGGATCCCTGCTTCTCGTTGAGGAGGAAGAAAGTGATCTATTTGTGGGAGTTATATATATTTTTGCAGGCACTTTACCAAGACACCCCAACCCCCCTTGGTTGCTGACTGTAAAATAAGAAAACTATTACCCAGCTGGGGTAACAATAGGCTCCCACAGTGCTTTTCTGCTCAGCCTGCAGCTGCCAGTGAAAGTGGAAACTCCAGCAGCAGGATAACATTCTTTCCTTACAGCCTGTTTCTGTGGGCAAGGAGCCCTCCCACTGATCCAATGTATTTTCTATGCAAAACTGCAGAAGAAGTGACATTTTAAAAGTTTTGACCTTTGTTTCTTTCTTTTTTTTTTTTTTTTTTTTGCATGAACCGAGACATACATTTTTTAAACCTTCTGACAGGGTGTCTGTTAGAAACAGCAATAGCCATTACTGTAATAATAAAATGTTTCAAAATTGGAAAATTCTATATTGAATATAATGCACAGATAACCTTTGGTCTAGAAAATGATAGTGATGTGGAGCTTGGAACCACTTCTTTATTGTTCCAGGAAAACAGATTATGACAGATTTCAGGCATATTTAGGAAACAATATCACTGGACGCTATGTTTTCATTTGCTGATTTAAGACTTTTGTGATTTTTTTTTTTTTCCAAAAAGGATTTGGAAGAGTTTTGCATTTACGCCCTCAGGTGCTTCTACTTACTGACAGGAATGTTCCTTGTTCAGAAAACCATTCTTTGTATAACAAAAATATTATTTAAAAACATTCAGTTTTTCTATACCAATATTTTCAGGTTTTTGAGAAAAGTTTAACTCTCACTTGAATCCAAAACTTCTCCATTAAAAACAAAAAAAAGGAAACCAAAATAACCGAGAGACCAAATGCCAAGAAGAACGCTCTTTTAAAAACCTTCCAGTTAGTAA
The DNA here is from genome assembly GCF_000243295.1 of Trichechus manatus latirostris. Taxonomy (NCBI): domain Eukaryota; kingdom Metazoa; phylum Chordata; class Mammalia; order Sirenia; family Trichechidae; genus Trichechus; species Trichechus manatus. The sequence continues at coordinate 9,096,360 of NW_004444038.1, forward strand.
GGGACATGAATGAAAGCGAATGGCTCAAGTACAAAGATATAAAGAAAGAGAATTAGAACAAATGAGATGGTGAATTATTTGCAACAAAAGATGGGTGAATAGGAGGTGGATGAGACGATACCACATTGTGAAGTTTGGACTATTGTGCTGTTTTCTAAACTCAACCCATATCCACCCAACTAGCGGCATCCAACAGTCTCTCAGGTTAGTCTATACTTTTTGAGTTCCCTAATTTGTTCTTCAGATCATCATCAGCCGATTTCAACTTTTATTTTCAAGACTGGGAGATATCCAGGGGCAAATGAGAGTTTATTTTTTTCTAAGGTGTTTGAAAATAAGTGTTTGGCCCTCTTCTCAGATATTCTGAAACTGACATCATCAAATTGATCATCTGTTCCAAGTAGCAAGGTACCATGTTTGAACACAGATCAGAGGACTGGGAACCTGGGGCTGAGTATTAGTTCAATTTTTCTCTTTCCTTCTTGCTTTGGGCTGATCACTTAACCATTTTAGTCTCTCCCCCTCTAGAATTGAAGCAATAACAATAATTATCACCATCAGGCAGCTGGTCACTAGACGACTAGTAAGTCGGTATAAATTTCTAATTTGATTTCAACGGTTAAATTTTAGACAAGATTATAAGTCACTACAGCATGATTTAATGCAGAAAATTCAGGATGTGTCTATGAGTCTATAGCACCCTAATCATTTGCCCATTCAAATCCGTTCAAGTAAAAAAAAAAAGTCAAGCTGGGGCAATATGAGTTTATAAAAATTTGCATTGTATATGAGAAACATCTTTTTATTGTATTATAAAGGGAAGCACTTTAGAATTGTCACATTAACATTTTCTTAGCCCATTTGTATTCTTTAGATGTTAAAACCATAGGATGTTAGAGCTAAGAACACTTCTAAATTCACTTAGTCTTACCTCCTCCTTTTAGAGAAGAAGAAACCAGGGCTCAGAGCAGCTAATGACTTATCCAGAATCATAGCGATAATAGCCGAGGTAGAACAAGAACCCATGTCTTGTGTCCTTTTTACTAACCCACACTAGTTCCTTTTTTCCTCCTCCTCCTCCATCTCCTTCACCTCCTTTACTATTATTTTGCTAAAACTTAAATCACAAGAGCTGATTTAAGGCTGAGCTAGATGGTAATTTCCTTCCTTACACCTCGTTTTCCAAGCCCTTACCTTCTTGGCCCCATTTTGTTTTAGCGGCACCGTTTTATAATACGGCTTTCCTTCAGAGGGCATTGGCAAAATAATACCTGTTGCAAAAGATCGCCCTGACGAGCAGAGCAGAGGGGCTGCGTCAAGGTTGTAAAGAAGGGTTCTTAGGGCCCCTTTGTGGTCCAATTCTTTAAAGACCGAACGTACCAACAAAACTTGGGTCGCTACTAATGGGAGCACGTGGCACGGTGAAATCTCAGGGGCCTGCCTCTGAGAGTTTGTCCCTCACTGTTTCTGATTGTAACACTACTGAGACAAATTTGAAGCATATTATTGCCTGAATTGCAGTCTCTCCTGTTAATACAAGGATGAAAAAGTACTTAAATGATGATTCCACCCAGTTAATTTCTCCATCACGCCCATAGGGTACTCCTTGGCTATGACAAACTCAATTATGCGGCTAGCACCTTGCTGGGTGAGGGGCCTGCTCCGTGGGTTTAGGCTGCTGAGGATCTGACCTTAACCGTGCCACCGAGGCAGCAGAGTGAGTTATTCACAGTTACAGTAGAATTCAGGGACTGATTACAAGAATGCAAGAGAGAAGGAACAGAACCACACCATATATAATGAAGGCACAACAATACTTTAAAACCCAACTGGAATGTAAAGTCTTTGCATTCAGGATACTGCTTGAAACTGTTTGCAAACTAGAATGGACTGAAGTAGTCGGCAGGGTAAAGGTAGCTTTTATGTGTGTGTGTGTGTGTGTGTGTGTGTGTGTGTGTGTGTGTGTGTGTGTGTGAGAGAGAGAGAGAGAGAGAGAGAGAAAGTATACACACCAAAACATTCAGCAATTCAACAATTTCTACATGTAAAATCCAGTGACATTGATTATATTCTTCATATTGTGCAACATTATCACTACCTTTTTCCAAGTTAATCTGCCAGCATCAACAAAAGCTCAATGGTAAAGGCAGTTTTAACTGTTAAATTCTTGGAAAGTCCTTAGGACTACATATGAAAATTTTTATCTAATTGCACCTTCAGAAAATTCTCAAGGGGGAAAGAAAGCCTATATACCTACACAGTGTGATGTAAATATAACAAAACTGATAATTCTTCAGGAAGTAGCCTGCCATTTAAGATTTAAGACTAGAAAGAAAGTGTGTGATTTTGACTCATTAAGAAAAATAAGATGCTAAATATTTTATTTTTAGAAGTTTCAAAAATTATATCCAGTTTAAGAATGACTGTGAATCGTTAGCACACACTGGGAAAAATAGTTCTGCCTCAGGATAATATATTTCTCTTTTAAAATAAGCACCGTTTCACTGAATTCTTCCTTTTCAAAATTCATTCTAGACTGGCTTTCCAGAACCTATTGGTAAGTACAGACCTGGCACCAGTGTCGGCATGATTGTAAGCCCAAGCAAGGGCCCTCATCTTGAAATTATGGAAAGCCATCCTTACAAAGCCGGACAGCAGACAATGGGGACACAAAGCAAGTCCCCTCATCGAGATTCTTGGCTGTCTGACACATGTAAATTTGCTTGAGAAGCATTTTCTGATAACTGAGTTTGTGGGGGTTTATCACTCTATGACTTTCAGATTTCAGAACGTTGAGCCAGGTTTTCCAGCATCAAAACACAGGCAAATTAAACCCAAAGCAGATAGGAAAACTGTAAGCCCTTTCTCCTCTCACTTCTAGAAAAACCTCCGGATTTCAGGAAGACTCATCACAGAAATGAGGCACTGGTGGTGGTCACATGTTCTGACGACAGGCTTAGTCAGACGGAGTGAAAAATCCCTGTTTTCTTTTCTGTGGGACTTTTTAATAAGCTCCAGTTTTATCATCTGTAAAATGGGGAGAATAATAGTGTTTTCCTCCCGGATGCCGAATATGTCAAATTGTGCCTGTATAGCTCTTACAGCACTGTGTAATGAACGATAGTTTTTACTATGAAAAAACGTCCACACAGGAAAAAAATAGATTCAAATTGCTCCTTGAGAGTAGGAAAAGACTCCCTATGGAGAAAAAGAAAACATAAACATACTAACTTTACAGCAGAATGGTTTGAGAAAAAGAGGGAAATGCAATACACTATTGCCTGCATTCTCCATTCAGCCAAGGCATTCTATTTATAGAACATGCTTAGGTAAAACCATTTTCCAAAGCTTTCCTAGGAAAAAACCAGCGCAGCAGATTTCAGGGTGAAAGCACTGAGTGGTATCAAAAGTTGAGGGTCTTTTCTGCTCAAAATTAAACATGTTCACAATTGCTTGTTTTTTGTCTTGTCAAGGATTTCTCTGTAACTTCTTCAGGCTAGGTTGGCAACACATTTGCATGGCATAAAGCGCCAGGCATGTATATTAACGGAAGATGATCACAATAAGTAGTCACATACCTCCCCCCTCAAAAATGGGGAAACTTTAATGCAACAATTTAGCTTGTGGACTGATCATTGTTCAAATATAAGACGAAACGCTACAAATGTGTAAATTGCCCTTTAATTAGATCTCATGTGCCACCAATTTACTTGGTTAAAAAAGGTCTGCAAGTATCGTGGATCTAGAAGCGATGATAGGTGATAAAATCTGTGGAGAGCGTAGATGTCACTGAGGAGTTGAGATATCTGAGGAAAATTTCGGTCCTTCTCTCCAGTTCTGTCTCTCAGCCTCTCTCTTTTGGTCTTTCTCAAAACTGGATGTTCTCAAAATACGGGCTTAACACAGGTTTTATTCACGGAAATAAATTTATTTTCCTAAAATATCTCCCTCGATGGTAAGTACTATCTTGAGAATAATGAATGACGAGAACCAATGTTTATCGAGTGTCTGCTGTGTACCCGGCACTGTGCTATGTACTTGATATGCGTGGTCTCATGCCATCTTTCCAACACCCTATGAGGTTAACACTGCTGCTATCCCCATTTTAGAAATGAGGACACAGAGGCGTGGAGATATTAAGTAACATGGATAATGTCATCTCGTGGGTAAACGGAGGTTCTGGGGTAAACACTCAGGTGCTAACTGAAGGGCCGTATCTCCCAGCCCTTTGGATCCCGGCCTTATACTCCCCAAGCCTGTGTGACTCTTCCTTTAATAGCTTAGATTTGCAATTCTATTCATTTTAGCAAAAGATTAGAACCACACAAGTAATGATATATTTCTAAAATTTTTTTTTAATTTTAAAAATATGTTCTTAAAAGACAAGGATCCTCTTAGAACCCCTATTGATCTAGAAAACGAGCAAGTGCATCTTATTCCATAAGGAAGTCATGGAAGGTTCATTTAAAGTTCATTGAGGGAGGAGAGAGAGCCTCTTTCAGTTGCCAGGTGAGGTGGGAGCTGTTTGTATAATTATTTGAAATTAGTGCTCTGAGAATGTTCATTGACTGAAAAAGTATTTTCTGAGTGTCTCTACATGCTGGGCCTTTCTGTATTATTACTATATACCATTCTCTTTCTGCCTGTTCTCCATGTAAATAAGAATATACCAAAACATCCACACTATACACTATCTGAAAACATCTCAGTATTTTTTACAGCTGAGAGAATTTGACCTCTATCACATAAACAGCGAACGGTCAGGGGTATGTCTATTCCTTTACACTATCCCTTAGTATATCATCATGAATTTATTTACATTAATAATTACTAAATGAATTAACTCAACAAATATTAAATGAGTGACAGATTCTAGAGACTTTGCGAGGTGCTATGAGCACAGCAGGGAATAAAACAAGGACCCTATCCTGTCTTTTTTTATTTATCACCTATTTCTATATTTAAGGGCTGCTAACCAAAAATCCATCAGCCACTCCTTGGAAACCCTATGGGGCAGTTCTACTCTGCTCTATAAGGTCGCTCTGAGTTGGAATAGACTCAACGGCGATGGATTTGGTTTTTTGGGGGAAGGTGGGGGTGGCGTAAATGGCTAAGCTGGAGGCTGCTAACCGAAAATTTGGCAATTGAAACCCACTCAGTGGATCTGCGGGAGAAAAACCTGACAACCTGCTTCCGTAAAGATTACAGCCAAGAAAACCCTATAGAGCAGTTTTACTCTGTCACATGGGATCACTATGAGTTGGAATCAACTCAGCGGCACAGAACAACCACATTTATATATTTATCCACAAGCCTTAACGCCTCAATTAGAAATGTGTTATTGTCTTTCCGTTCAATGTCCCTCTCAGTTTATTACTTTTGCTGGAAAAGTTGTACCAGCAAAGCGGTTTAGTTCCTTTACCCCGAATGCACAGGTATTAATTTAAAAATGAGGTGCTGATTTGGATAGTGCTTATCCAAAATCTGCTGCTGCTTTACTAAAGTCAGGATGCGTCTGACAGGCCAAGGCTCAGAAAGCTGACACGTCACCTTCGCCTTCTCAGAGAAATTATCCTGCTCTTTGCTGTGCTGAAGGAACAGTCTCATGGGCATGATGACTGTCTTAGTCATCTAGTGCTGCTATCACAGAAATACCACAAGTGAGTGGCTTTAACAAACAGAAATTTATTCTCTCACAGTCTAGGAGGCTAGAAGTCCAAACTCAGGGCACCAGCTCCAGGGGAAGGCTTTCTCTCTCTGTTGGTTCTAGGGGAAGGTCTTTGTCATCAGTCTTCCCCTGGTCTAGGAGCTTCTCAGTGCAGGGACTCAGGGTCCAAAGGACATGCTCCGCTCCTGGTACTTTTTTCTTGGTGGTAATGAGGTCCCTCTCCTCTCTGCTCACTTATCTCTTTTATATCTCAAAAGAGATTGATTCAAGACACAACCTAATCCTGTAGGTTGAGTCTTGCCTCATTAACGTAACTGCCTGTAATCCTGCCTCAGTAATATCATGTTGTTATTGTTAGGTGCCGTCGAGTTGGTTCCGACTCATAGAGACCCTATAGGACTGAGTAGAACTGCCCCATAGGGTTTCCAATGAGTGGCTTGGTGGATTTGAACTGCCGACCTTTTGGTTAGCAGCAGAGCTCTTACCTACTACACTATCAGGGCTCACAGAGGTTAGAATTTACAACATATAGGATAATCACATCATATCACAAAATGATGGACAACTACACAATACGGGGAATCATGGCCTAGCCAAGTTGACACACACCTTTGGGGGACACAATTCAATCCATAACAATGACCTTACTTTACTAATAACACCTAACCCAGAGCAGTCATTTCACTGGTTGGACAGTTTCTTTTGAAATGTCCACCATTAAAAAATAATCTTGCTAGTTAAATTCTTTGCTCAGGATTTTTCTCTATTAAATTCCCAAATATTGGGGCAATTTGAAGAAGGAGCTAAAGCTATAAGGTTGAAAAGAGGCCATGTAGTTGTTGTCGGTTGTCCTTGAGTCGGTTCTGACTCATAGTGACCCTATAGAACAGGGTGGAACTGCCCCATAGGGTTTCCTAGGCTTTACAGGAGCAGATGACCAGGTCTTTTCTCCCGTGGAGGTGTTGGGTGGGTTCCAACCGCCAATCATTTATTTAGCAACCAAGTGCTTAACCTTTGCATCACCAGGGCTCCAAGAGGTGATCTGTAAGACCAGTTAAGAAAACCAGAATCTGAAGAAGGGAGAAGCTAAGAAGTAGAGAAAAGACACACAGAGGAAGGAAAGAAAGAGCCACTTGGACGGAACCAGAGAGGCACAGGGTGTCATGAGAATGGTCAAACCAAGACAGTCGCTGATTTTTATTGAGCCAGGTACTGTGCTAAGTGCCTCACAAGCACTGTATCAGTTCAGCTAGACCACTGCCTCATGAGGGAGGTACCATGATTACCCCCTTTCATGGAGAAGAAGCAGGCTTGGATAGGTCACACAACTTGCCCATTGGGTTAGTGGAGAGCTGGAGCTTGAGCCCAGCTCTGCCTCCAGAGCCCATGCTCTTAACCCTACCAAGGACACAGCCTCGGGCGGCTCTCACCAAGCCCCCGCTTCCTGCTGCCTGTTGCTTGCCTGCCCTTCCTCAACCTTGCTTCCTGGCCTGTTCTTGGACTCCTGAGCACCCAGATCCTGACAATGACAATCCCCCAATCCACAACCTGAAATAATTTGGGTAAGTCTCTGTTGCTTACAATCTTGAGCGCCTGACATGATTGGCCCTTGAGATTTTCCCCTAACAAACTCCAGGGAGGAGTAAGTTTTTTGTTTTCTTCATCTTCTTTTTCATATTTTTTATCGTAATAACTTTTGAACTACTTCTGTCTTACTGTGAAGTGAATTTCTGCCTGAGAATGTAGGAAGAGGGTGCGCATTTGCACAAATGCCTCATTATTTTTGTTATTATTTTACCAACCCCAAACCACCAAACCCACTGCTGTTGAGTCATTTCTGATTCATAGCAACCTCATAGGGTTTCCAAGGCTGTAAATCTCTAGGGAAACAGACTGCCACCTCTTTCTCCCAAGGAGCCACTGGTGGTTTCGTACCACCAGCCTTTCGGTTAGCAGTCGAAGGCTTTAACCATCACACCACCGGCGTTCCTTATTCTACCAAGCAGACACTAAACAAGACTGTGCCAATCTCCAGATGGAGACCTTAAGAACAGCTGTTGTATTTAGCTCTAATCATATGTTACCCCCTACCCCCACTATGGCAGGCAAATACTTAAGAATGAAGGAAAAGATCTGAATGTAAACCTAGACGTGTAGATGACCTTTAAGAATAAAAGAAAAAGAATTCTGAGGGACGTGGCTTACTATGCAGTGGTGACAATAACCAGAAGGAATTAAGCTTTTTTTCTGCAGTGAATCACTGGGATCATTCAGCCGTATGTGTCTCTGTTAGAGGACATCAGCCTCCTGAGTGTTATGCTAGGGTCAGAAAAGGTGAAGTGAGAGGTGGGAATCAGTTCCATTTTTAGTGAGGGAAGGAAAGGAGAGAAAAATGCAACTTCTTGCTCCTCGGTGCTGTCCATCAAAAATCGCCAGAGTTACCTTTGTACTCACACATCATAAATAATAATTCAATCCAGAGAACAAATATTTATCGAGCTTCTTGGGCATGAGATGCATCATTCTCTACTTATGTTAGAGGTTTGTCAGACTTCTGGGAAGTTCTAATCAAGATAGGCAGACAGACAGTTAATTCTGACTTTGCAGGGGAGACCAAAGAAATCTTCCTGGAGAAGTAGCATCTGAGCTGAGCCTGGAAGGAAGCTAGGAATTCGATAGGCAGAGAAAGCAGGAAAGAACATTTCCCGTAGAAAGGCTGAAGGAACAGTGTGAGAAAGACACAGAGCCTTTGAAGGTGGCTGAGCATGGTCTGAGGATGGAGTAGTGGGAGTAGTGAATGGAGCAGACAGTGGGGAAAGCAAGGCACCTGGGCTGTAGGGCTGGAGCAGAGGGCCTCAGGGTTTACAGCTTTATTCTGAAAAAGGAGTCTCTTACAGGATGCAAATGGGGAACCACAGAAAGTCACAAGGAAAGGTGGAAGATGGCCAGGTCCAGGCTTTTTGGGAGTACCTTTTTTATTTTCTTTTTTATTGCGTTTAGGTGAAAATTTACAGAGCAGATTAGTTTCTCATTCAACAATTTATATACAAAGTGTTTTGTGATGTTGGTTACAATCCTCATGATGTGTCAACACTCTCCCCTTCTCCATCCCAGGTTCCCTGTTTCCATTCATCCTGTTTTCCTGTCCCTTCTTGCCTTCTCGAGCTTTGCTTTTGAGTAGGTGTTGCCCATTTGGTCTCATTTACATGACTGAGCTAAGAAGAGTGTTCCTCACGTATGTTATTGCTTGTTTTATAGACATGTGTAATCTTTGGCTGAAGGGTGAGCTTTGGGAGTGACTTCAGTTCTGAGCTAAAAGGGTGTCCAGGGGCCATACTCTCGGGGTTTCTCCAGTCTCTGTTAGACCAGTGAGTCTGATCTTTTTTTGCGAGTTTGAATTTTGTTCTACATTTTTCTCCCATTCTGTCCAGGACCCTCTATTGTGATCCTTGTCAGGGCAGTCGGTGGTGGTGGCCGGGCACCATCTAATTTTCTGGGTTCAGGCTGGTGGAGGCTGTGGTGCTTGTGGTCCATCAGTCATTTGGACTACATTTCCCATGTGTCTTAGTTTTCTTCATTCTCCTTTGTTCCGGACAGGATGGGACCAATAGATGTATCTTAGATGGCCACTGGCAAGCTTTGAAGACCACAGATGCTGCTCACCAGAGTAGGATGTAGGACATTTTCTTCATGAACTATGTTATGCCAATCGAGCTAGATGCCACCCGAGACCATGGTCCCCAGCCCTCAGCCCAGTAACTTGGTCCCTTAGGGTGTTTGGATTTGGGAGTGATTTTGACAGTGGCATAAAGAAATAATTGGAGAAATAAGAGATAGGCGGTGTGGAGACTCTAGGAAGGCTCTATGTGAAAGAAGACCAGAGACTGACAAAATGAAATGGATGAAATAGACCCAGTGGGTGCTTCCATTGGAGGATAAACAGAGGAAGGAGACCATAATGATTTTGAGGACTCCAGCTGAAGTGAGGACTGGAAATAGGATTGAGTAAAGATTCAGGGCCAATGGAAGGAGCAGATTTTTGTAACTAAATGATGAATTAATGATAATTCTATTACCATTATGGAATTAAAACATTTACTATCTTGTTCTGTTTGCTTAGCCAGATATTGTTTTTAGAAGCTAACGCTTTAAATTATATAAAAGCAAGACAAAGTTTCTAGTCCCCCTTCTACCATGTTATCAAAGTGGACATATTTTTCAAATATTAATCCAAATATCAATCAGAGAAAGCGTTCAAGTCTGTAATTCTCTTGTTTGGATGTATTATAAGACAGACATATGAGAAAACCTTTGTTTTCTCAACCAGCTGGTAGCAACCAATGTTCTAGACTTGGTCAGAACATCTTGGGTTAAAGTTCCAGGTTGGATCACTTCCCAGACTGATGGACAATGAGAGGACCACACAGCAAGACTGCACTTGACCTGATTACACCAAACTGCCCAAAGAAGCTGCTCAGCACACAATGTAACTGAAGGGTGAAGGGAAAGGGGCAAAAGATGGCGCTGAGTCCAAAAAGTGCACCCTCAAATCTGTAATTTAGACTAATGAAAATCTCCAGATACAGCTGATTTAGTTACATAAGAACTTACGACACTGCCTGATGTTTTCCTGCTTTGCTTTATTTTGGTTGCCTCTCCGTGGGGTTCATTTAAGGTCAGTGGTGGATGCGGTATTTTAGCCTGAGTGGATGGTGGCAAACAGTGTGTCCTTGTATAGACGTACAAAGGCTGACCGAAGCGGGTGGGTGTTGGGGAAAAAAAACAGCCAAGAACTCAACTGCCTGCAATTCAAAGAGGCGAAACTAGCAATCAGCTGGTTGCCCAGGTCAAGGCCCTTTCTTCTATCTTGAGGGGTGTCTTGCCACCACATTAGGATCAGCCTTCAAGTGAAGGGTGATTACTGCAAATCCTTTTGGGAGCACACAACCCCCCGAAAGCATGGTGAAACGAGATGCAAAGCAAGCAATTAACCAAGAAAAAATATCCAAGGAGCTACTGGGAAAATCGTTAAAACACAGAAAAACAAGCAGAATAATTACACAAAATGCATCTACCAACTCGGAGGAAAAGAGGGGCTTAGAATTGATGGTAACAGCTGGATTTCACCCTTCTATCATAGCAATCGGATGTCTCGAGGAATACATTTTCTTTAAAATGGAAATATATTTCAGTCTTTTGGGGGAGGTTCAACTAATATCGTTGTGATTTTACAAGCGTTGAAAGTTTCCTTACTGAAGATAAGGCACATTGAGCTTTGTGCTACAGATTTAGGACAAAATAGCACAGTTTTAAAATAACTGCTGTCTCTATTGTTAGTTGACATCAAGTTGGATCCAACTCAAGGTGACCCCGTGTACAAGACAACAAAAGGTTGCCTGTTCCCATGCCATCGCCATGAAGCAAGCTTGGTACACTTGAGTCCATTGTTGCAGCCACTGTGTATTTTGAGCGCCTTCCAGTCTACAGGTCTCATCTTCCACCACTATATCGAACGATATTCTGGTGTGATCCATAAGGGTTTCATTGGTTAATTTTTGGAAGGAGACCACCAGGCCTTTCTTCCTAGTCTGTCTGGAAGCTCTGCTGAAACCTGTGCACCATGGGTGACTCTGCTGGCATGTGAAATACTGATGGCATAGCTTCCAGTATCATAGCAACACGGAAGCTGCCACAGTATGACAAAGTGACGGATGGTGTTATCTCTAGGACTGCTGTAATTGGGAGGAAAGACATTCCCACAAAGACGGATGCCAAAGCAAAGGCAACATAATGTGCTAAAGAATCTTTTTTTTTTCTATGACTTTCTAGTCTACCCTCTCAATTCATTGACTCCTGAGCATCCTTAGTAGCACCCAGTCTTCACTTACGCAACTCCTGGAACAGGGATCCCCTGACTCTGGCTATAAGAAAGTTCCTTCACATTGGAGCACAATCTTTTCCATCCGTGTGGCTTCAGGCAAGTTATGTGACCACACTTTGCCTCCGTGTCATTGTTGCACTCCACAGGTTCTTGTCAAAGATTAAATTAATTAACACGTGCTACGTGCTTAGAGTAGTACTTAAATATAGGTATGAATTTAAACCGAAACTAAAAGTGCCTCATGAAAGAGAGGTGGCAATATTGTTTCTGGGTGTCTCTGTTGTTGTTTTCCCCTCAAGCAAGTCCACTACCTCTGGGCTTTAGAGAACGTTGTTTTTGAGTATAGTCAAGAATCAGACACTTTGGGCAGTACAGACCGCAAATACATAAACCATTCTACTCTCCAGCAATATTCAGGCTAGTAGACGTGGCAAATGTGCACAAATAAACACATTAAAAAGCTTAAGACAGGACAACATGATAATATGGGAGGCAAAGAAATGATGGGAAGGAATGAGAAGAAGTGGAAAGGCTTCTAGGAAAATATTCAACAGGTATTACTCTCTACTGTTGCCAAATACTGCTTTGTTATTTGGCTACAAGACCATAAAAGCTACCCCAAATGATCCAGGCAAAGTGATGCAAATCCATATGCATATTATAGTTCTGACCAACACTAAAAAACACATTTGTGTCTTCAGAAAAGTGGAAAGTGACAGGAGATATTAAATAGATCTCTAGGTCAGAAGAAAGGAGCCCTGGTGGTGCAGTGGTTAGGCACTCGGCTGCTAACCAAAAGGTTGGTGGTTTGAACACACCAGCTGCTCCTTGGGAGAAAGATATGGCAGTCTGCTTCATAAAGATTACAGCCTTGGAAACCCTATGGGGCAGTTATACTGGGTCTGATAGTGTCACTATGAGTCAGAATCGACTCAACAGCAACGGGAGGGTAGAAGAAATAAAATGAGAATTTACAGGAAATCTTTCCAATGTGGATGTCTATACACTGAGTTGGCCATATTGTCTGACTCTCGACCAGTCTGGGGCAAGGTTTTCAGATCTAGCATTCCTCACTCAGCACCATTAATTTAGCCTCCCTTGTGACTAAATGTACAAGCCACTACATTAGTCACTGAGTGGGATCCAAGATTCTAAGAATGGACTGTTCACAAAGAACAGCGAGTATGGGAGGCAAGACATCCACACTAATAAATGCATTTTAAACAACTGAATGTAATGTGCTTACTTGCAACCCAAATTATATATTAGTGTGGGTGCGGGATGGGGGGATGAAAAATAAGGAAGTGAGACAGGATTAGCCAAGCAAAATAGAGACTGATTTTAAAACTTCAGACAAATAATCCAACAAAGTATTTTACTTGGATTAATAAATAACTAAATGTTATTTGGGTCATATAGCTCTGATGCTGAAATACTGGAATTCCTTGGCCATTTCTCTTGCTTTTGTTTGTGCTCAAGCTCTCTGGCATAGATGTTTGGGGCTCAATTGCCCATTTGGTAATGAGCTGGAACAGATGCAGAGCAGATGAAAATTTTGGCCAGGTCTGATTTTCATAAGAGGATGTTCCTCCTACCTTCCTTGCACTGGTCTCCCTTTCAAGATCATTGGGATAAATGGTTGCCCACCAACATTTTCCTCCTCTCACATTTCTTGGGAAGCTGCTTTCCCATTTTTAGTGCATGTTGCCGCAAGGTGGAGGCCTGTATAACAGTTTGAAATGGAAAAAATGGGCATGTGCTGCAAATTCCTGTTTTTACAGGGTATTGGATGAGGTGATGCTGAATCAACGTTTTTGATATGAAAAATATGGATTTTGATAAAAAGTACTTGGGGACACATATGTCCCACTGGACTTGAGGAGGGGTAGAATTAGTGGGACACATTTGTCCCTCTGGACTCTGAGGGTAGGATTGTTGGGATGAGGCAAGAAAAAAAATCCATAGTGCTTACCAAAAATTCAAACACATGAATGATTCAGTATGCATTCTACTAATGAAAACACATGATATCAACAAAAAATTGAAAGCAGAAAGTAACTGGGTCTTGATAGATAATATCAGCAGTCCAGAGAAAATGCCCTCAAATCCTCAGCTGCCCCAGTTCTTATCAAAGTTTGGTTATGAGTGATGACACATGTCTTAGTCATCTAATGCTGCAGTAACAGAAATACCATAAGTGGATGGCTTTAACAAAAAGAAATTTATTCTTTCATAGTCTAGGAGGCTAGAAGTCCAAATTTAGGGTGCCAGCTCCAGGGGAAGGCTTTCTCTCTCTGTTAGCTCAAGGGGAAGGTCCTTGTCATCAATCTTGCCCTGGTCTAGGAGCTTCTCAGTGCAGGGACCCTGGGTCCAAAGAACACGCTATTCTCCTGGCTCTTGTTTCTTGATGATATCAGATCCCCCTGTCTCTGTGCTCACTTCTCTCTTTTTTATCTCAAAAGAGATTGGTTTAAGACACAACTTAATCCTATAGATTGAGTCCTGCCTCATAAACATAACTGTCACTAATCCCACCTCATCAACATCATAGAGATAGGATTTGCAACACACAAAAAAATCATATCAGATGACAAAATGGTGGACAATACTGGGAATCATGGCCTAGCCAAGTTGATAGCTATTTTGGGGGGACACAGTTCAATCCATGATGACACGTATGGGGGATCGCCTGACGGCCATGTCATGCACCTATTTTCCACAGTGTGGCTTTCCCACTTCACCACTGGAGGCCTCTGTCTTGAACTGTATTGGTACTCTATTTTGAGCCTTCACAGAACTGATTTCCTCAATTTTACCTTTGCATTTTTCATTGGTCTAAATTAAGGGATATTATAAGAAACCAACTATATTAAATTCATTATTATAGCTAGTATGGAGACTTGGTTGAGGATATATAACTTCTATATCTCTCAGTGACCCCAAGAGAAATGTCTGCTAGATGTTGGTCTCACAGAAAGTGACTCTTGGCTTGAGCCAGAGTATCCCAGCTCGTTTACTGCCAGAGAATGGATCACCAGTGTTTGAGGCAGCATATTCCCATCAATTTTGGGGTTAGGAGGGGTCAGGGGATAGCAGAGCCACCTCCAGTGGACTTAGGCCTCCAACCACTGTGAGCAGCCTCATCTGCACATGCCGGAGTGTTGTACAAGCATCAACATCTTCTCTGTGCCCTGGTGCAGAAAAGTTGGGGAAGCACTGTCTGAAACAACGGCTCTGTTTTTATTTTATGAACAGTCTTTGCACGGCTTCTTGGAAGCTTAAATTTGCAGCACACCCTAACTCACACTTACGTACATTTTTTTAGCCTTGTTTTATATGTGTCTTTGTAATGCATTTCAAATCCTTTAGGATATAAGCTATAGAATGAGTGAATGAATGAGTCAACAAACAAAAACAAATAAATAAAAAGTTAGCTAAAGAGGAAAACGGAGACAGAATATTTGACATAGGGCCGCTCTCACAAAATATAAGACAGTTGGACCTGCTATGGAATTCTAATAATTTATTGGGGTTTTTCTTCTGTTAGAGTCTGTGAGTGAGTTCAGTGAATTATATTTATACAGAAGTACAATCATGACTCATCTGGGACCATGACAATCCCAACTGTCTAACTTCATTGTTTTTTATATCATTTATTCATTCAACAAATGTTTACTGGACACCTACTGTACATTAGACCTTGTGCTGAGCCTGGGCATACAATAATCAATAAAAATAATAATAATAAGGACCCTATCTTAGCTGTTTACTTGCTAAATTCCCTATAGAAAGACTATTCAGAATTTTTAGAATGAGGAGGAATTAATATTAGCAATGAATTGAATGCCAGAACCAAGCTACTCTGTAAGTAAATCCTTCCCATAAGTCCTTTTAATTTTTATTGGATTATAAATAACTTCCTGGGCCAACTGCCAAAGGAAAACCACTTCGAGAGAGAAACTACACAATCCACATGATGAACTCGCTTTGGTTGAAACTCTTCTTTCACACATAAGTCTCCCTTATAACTGATAATTATAATTTTTGCATGTAGATTTTAAATCTAGTCATAAGAATTAAAAAATACAGACTTAGGATAATATGAATGATGATCAGTAGGGAGAGGAAGTGGGAATGAGTGAAGACGTTTGTTCACATGTTTAATATTAGAACTATTCTTACATTTCCTATCTAATTTCCCTACATGCAATCAATTTATAACACTTCCTCCTCCACTATGGAGCCCTTATGGTGCAATAGTTAAGAGCTTGGCTGCTAACCAAAAGGTCAGCAGTTCAAATCCACCATCTGCTTCTTGGAAATCCTATGGGGCAGTTCTACCCTGTCCTGTAGGGTCGCTATGAGTTGGAATCTATTCGACGGCAACAGATTTTTTTTTTTTTTTCTCCTCCACTACAGGATGGAGATCTTTTTGGAGAAAGCAAAAGAGGCGAAAAGGAGGAAGGGAACCAGGGTGACAGCCAATGGCGAGTGCTGATCCATGGAGTTGAGATCAGGACTGTGGAGTTCTGGGTCTGGAAAGTGACTGGTAGAAAGAAAATAGGAAAGAGCTGAGAATAATACTGCTTTCATCATGGGGTGGCCTCAGTAACCTCCGTCAGCTCCTCACTAGAATGGCAGGTGAGAACACAAAAGGGGGAGTGGGGCGGTGCTATCCTTCACCCATATCACAGCACCGGGGCATCTCTCCACTTTGAGACCCTTGGCCAGTGAGCACCAAACGTTCTAAATTGCATAATTATCTGTGTGATTATTTGTCTAATGTTTGTCTCCCTAACTGGACTGTAAGTATCATGAGGCCAACTTGTATGTGAACTTTTGCTCACAACTGCACCACTAACCCTAACAGAATAAGTGCCTTGTATACAGCAGATGCTCAATTAACTGTTAAAAACAAATGCTTTAGTACAAATTGACCACTCCTGTTGGAAAAGCAACTAAAAAGAATGCTCTTGAAGGTTGCGTGAATGCATTGCCTTTCCACAGGATGCCCAGGGCTCATTCCTTTATTTATTTATTTTTCTAAATATTTTATTGTGTTTTACTTGAAAATTTACACACCAAATTAGGTTCCCATTTAACAATTTTTACACAAATTGTTCCGTGACATTGGTTACAATTTTCACAGTGTGCCAGCATTCTCTTTACTTCCATTCTGTTCTTTCGGTTTCCATTCATCTAGCTTCCCTGACCCTCCTTGCTTTCTCATCTTTGCTTTTGGGTAAATGTTGACTGGTCTCATATAGTTGATTATTTAAGGAAGCACATTACTCATGGGGGTTATTGTTTATTTTATAAGCTGATCTGTTATTTGGCTGTAAGGTGACCTCCAGGAGCGGCTTCAATTCCAAGTTCAAAGGGTACCTTAGGGTGATAGTCTTGGGGTTCCTCTAGTCTCTATCAGTCCAGTAAGTCTGGCCTTTTTTGGGAATTTGAATTTTGTTCTACAATTTTCTCCCATTCTATCCAGGACCTTCTATTGTGTCCCTGGTCAGAATGGTTAGTAATGGTAGCTGGGCACCATCTAGTTCTTCTGATCTCAGGCTAGAAGAGGCCATGGTTCATTTGAGCTATTAGTCCTATGACCTATTTTCTTCTTTGAGTCTTTGGTTCCTTCATTATATTTTGCTCCAGGCAAGTAGAGACCAATAGTTGTATCTTACATGGCCACTCCCAAACTTTTAAGACCCCAGATGTTACTCACCAAACTACAATGTAGAACACTATCTTTATGAACTATGTTATACCAATTGATTGAGTTGTCCCATGAGACTATGGCCCTAAACCATTTAATTCAGCAAACCAATGCCTTGAGGTGTTTGGATATGTCTAGGAAGTCTCCATAACTGTGTTCCTTATGTGCTTTATAATATATATGAATAATATATGCAGCACACTCAAACATGTACATATATATGCCTACAGATACACCTACACATGCACATGCATATACTCACATATGCCTTCCTATACACATATATGTGTATATACACACACACACACACACACACACACACATATATATATATACCTATGTAACCACACTCATATTTTTTGGTTGTTATTACTGTTGATGCAAAATTGTATATGTTATAGCATTTACTGAAATTGTCCCTTATTCTTGTGTATTTCTTAGTGTCTTCTTTAGCCTTGGTTGAGTTGTACAGACTTCACCCATATTGAGTATTACCTTTCCCATCACCAAAAATAATGTTTACTGTCTAGAAAGTGTTTACCTCTTCCTCCCCCTCCCATCTCTGGTAACCATCAAAGAGTGCTGCTTTCTACATATAAACCTATTCTTGACTTTTTATAAAAGTGAGATCATACAATATTTGCCCTTTTGTGACTGACTTATTTCACTCAGCATTATGTCCTCCAGATTCATCCATGTTATAAGATGCTTCACGGACTCCTCATTATTCTTTATAGTTGCGTGGTATTCCATTGTATGTATTTGTTTATCCATTTATCCGTTGATGGGCACTTAGGTTGTTTCCATCTTTTTTCTACTGTGAATAAGGCTGCAATGAACATAGATGTGCATATGTCTATCCATGTCACTGCTCTTACATCTCTAGGATATATTCCTAGGAGTGAGATTGCTAGATTGTAAGGTATTTCTATTTCTAGCTTTTTAAGGAAACACCATACTGTTTTCCATAGTGGTTGTACCATTTTAACTATTTTCCCCTTAATTTTCATTGTTTAAAGTTATAAATGAACATGGTTGAAAAAGTCAGATGCATCCCCAGACTTATAATGAAAAATAGCATTCCTCTGCCTCACCCCACTCCACTCTAATTCCCACTCCACAGAGTAAACACTTTATCTCTTTTAGAGAACTTACCACCATATTTCTAAATAACACAACTATGTTGCTATTTCTTGGTTTTTCTTCAGTTTTAAATATCCTTCACCTAGAATTGCAGTTAGTTTAATGCTCATTCAATGGCTGACTGTTACACTTCTCCAGGGAGCTCTTCCCGATGGCTGCGTTGAATATAAGGCGCATTGATTTGGTCACATGAGCAAACAGCCACCAAAACCACAGCAGGAAAGGTGAGTGAGCCAGAAGTAGACCGTATGTGTCCTTCCACTGGCTGTCGCCATCTGTTCTGCCTCCAACCCTTTTCCTGTTGCTTCTTCCTGCCTCCTCTTGCAGTACCACTGGGCTTAATGTTATATCTTTATGGCCTCTTTCAAAAGGAATGGAATGCTTGTATGAAGAAATAACTAGAATTGTTACGTTTGAATAGTGCTTTGTTACTGAACTACATTAAAAAAAAATTAGATGTTGTTATTCATGCCTTGGCTATTTGTAGAATATTTCTTCTTCGCCTCTCTTCTTCCTCACTTTTATTCCCTTTCTCAGTCTGAATTAGCTCATAGACTTGTTCTTGCAGACTGATCGTGTCAAGACGGAAATACTTATTTCAGTAGACAAGGATTCATGCTGCTCTAAACAAAAGAGGTCAGCGCATAGCTCTTGGGTTCCAAATAAAAACACTGCGTTTAAGTCAATTAATGCATGGTGATAACAAACCTCTTTAAAAACTGAGTAGAACTAATAGGAAATTTATAAATAATGTAGGAGAATAAAACATACAATTTGTTCACATTTTCAAGAACACTAGCAAAGTGGCAATAGGTTTTGTGGATAAGCTGGAGGAAGAGTGTGTGTGTGCTTGTGAGTTCAGACACTGCATATGTAGCTTTCATCAATTAATCCAGTGCTTGCGAAGCAAACCATGGGTTGCCATTCATTATAGAATCTTGATATCAATCTGATGAATTACGACCAGCATTCTTTTAAATAAAAGAATACATTTGAAGAATATCAGAGCAAGGGACTGTTTCATTTCAGTTATATGTATGTGCATGCAGGTGTCTACTACCGAGGCAGGCCATGGAATGAATTTCTTATTGTTGATTAAAATGTTTGGAAAACACTAAATTTGGTGTTATCATCCTATGCTACATCCTGTTTTGCCTGTACGTATTTGCACTTTTTCTTTTAGATTTACAATTGTATTTAACCTTCATTGAGTTTCTTAGTGTGTCAAAGTTTTTTTTTTTTTTTTTTAAAGAATAAAATTTTCAAAGGAAACTGAATGCAGGTATAATTTCTTATTTGGCCATGGTTATTTGCAAGCGTATATATTTTAAATAAGTTTATAACTGGGGGGGACGTTTTCTTTTGTTGAATTCCAAGTCTGGTTAAGTACTGTTAGGACAATACCAGCTGATGGGAACACGGATTGACATGGGACTTCATCCAGTCCCTGTTTGGCAGTTCCGGCTGAGTGAGGAAGATGGGGCTGGCACATCCTCTGGTAGCTTGATGATATCAGCGGTGTTGGCGCTAGCGGGCTCTCATCCCCCCCAGTGTCTTTAAAGAATGCTGTCTTCATTGGTAACCCAGGCAGATATATTTGGGCTGCCTGAATATTCTGGAAAATTGCCCTAGGCCGTGTTGCCTGGGGTGACACTGTGTCTTTCTTAGAGTGTCAAAGAAAAATAAAGGAGAATTTGGGTAAGATCATTTATTCAGGCAGAAATGAGCCAACTTTCCTTTTGCATCTTCTTGGAGAGGCACAGACCCCCACGCCGGCACCTCCCAGGAGGCACTGCTGCAGCTGTGTTCTGCCACCTTCCATCCAGAGAAAAGAAATATTTATTTTTCCAAAGTGGCCAGTGCTCTGGGGACAATAATCATTTTTTCTGCTCCATTTCTCCCTCTGCCTTGTAGTGGCAAAGGCAGGGAAAAAAGTATTTTTTAGGAGCACCCATAATTTCTTACAGGTAATACAAAATTCAATAGGGAGAGGCTAACTAACTCCGGGACTTGAATAAAGAAAAGGAAATGCAGTCAGAAGAGAGGAGGCCTCAAGATCAGCAGGCAGTTTTTTCTCCTCCCTCTCCTCAAGACCAGGCACCAGTATGTTTTAGACCCCACCCCACGTGTCTGTATTCTAATTGTCCTTCTGATAAGGGTGATGTTCCCCATCTGCACAGTGCACACCAGATCACTCAGCCATTAGGAAAGCGAGCAGTCTTGGGTTGAGCCCATTGTCTGAACAGGATGCTTTTGTCCACCAAGGAAATTAATGACCACCTGTACACAGAGATGAAGTCAGTGTGTTTGCTGCCAGCCCCAGTGCGCGGAGGGCATGTGTCCTGGGAGGGTGGTTTCCAGGACCCCACCTAGAGACAGAAGCAATTTCAGGCCAAGGGTGCCTGACTGGTAAGCAGCCCATTGCTTGGCAAGTGTGTGTGGGCAGGGACAGCAGCTGTCTTCTGATCAAGCTCGCTTTAACCAATGATTTAAGAACCCAGTAAATAATACCTATTCGATATCTTGCTCTGGGGGGGAGAAAAATCTCACCACTAACAGCAGAAAACCACCCAGCTCTCAGACTCGGAGTTAGCAGTAATTTTCACATTATTCCAGACCCATTCATTGCCTGACAGTTTGGTGTTTAAGTTATTTTCCTACCTCTGCTTAAGCCCTCCCCAAGGGAGTAGGCTGAAGAGTTAACTCTTTTTGTACCTGATTGGTGTGTATGTTTTTCGGCTTTGCCTGCAACAGTTAATAGCCACCACCCTTCCCCCACCTGAGGCCTATTTCACCTTTCGTGGGGAGAGAGCCCAAATCTGAGCAGGACAAGGTACTAGAAATAAGTAGGAGGCTTAAAAACTGCCTACAAATTGTAAGTCTAGGAAAATTCAATTTAAAAATGAACTTTAGGAGGTAAAGAGTGAAATTAGGGACGACTGACCTATGGAGTCAAATGAATCAGATATTCTCACAGGCATGCTGAGAATGAGAAAGGGACCAAGCATATGTCAGATGGAGAAACAGCAACGGAACAGGCCCGAGGACTAGGAGACGCCTGGGCCGGGGAGGAAGTGAGAGCAGAAGAGAGGACGCAAGCGATCCTCAGAGAGGACCCTGTTGTGTGAAAAGGAGCACACTTGCCTAATGATGAGAGTCCCTAAACTGGAACTGATTGTCCAGGAAGGCAGAGCGTTCACAGTCACTGGGAATCCAGTGTACAAAGCACGTAGAAAGGGAGCAGTTCTGGCCGCAATGGGCACGTGGAACTGCAGCCCTACCCTCTTACCTCCTCTGTCACTGGAAGCGGGACTTTTCTACTCCTAGTGGGAGTGGTAGACAGACAGGAAACAAAGCTCACTTAGCACTTAATCTTGAGCACCTTATACCTAAAAGAAAAAAGCTCATAATACCATTAGCCACACACTAAACCAAAAAAAACAAACCATTGCTGTCGAGTTGATCCCGACTCATAGCAACCCTATATGACAGAGTAGAACTGCCCCAGAGAGTTTCCAAGGAGCAGCTGGTGGATTTGAACTGCCGACCTTTTGGTTAGCAGCCATAGCTCTTAACCAGGGTTTCCTATCCACCCACTAGAATAGCTAAAACAAAACAAAAAATGTAAAACCTAACTACACCAACTGTTGGCAAGGCCGTGGAGCACCTAGAAGTCTCATATACCTGCTAGTGCAATGTAAAATGGTACAATACCTTTGGGAAACCATTTGGAACTTTCTTAAAAAAGTCAAACATACACCTATCATTTTACCTGACTATTCCACGCTTAGGATTTACCCAAGATAAGGAAAGCATAACCCGTTGAAGTCGAGTCCATTCCTACTCATAGCGACCCTATAAGACAGAATAGAACTGTCCCATAGGGTTTCCAAGGAGCACCTGGTGGATTCGAACTGCCGACTTTTTGGTTAGCAGACAAATGCTTAACCACTGTGCCACCAGAGCCCCAAATGAAAGCATAGGTGCACACAGAGGTTTGTATACAAATGTTCATAGCAGCTCAATTTGTAAGAGTCAAAACCTGGAAACAAACCAAACGTCCATCAACAGATGAATGGATAAACAAATTGTGGTACACCCATACAATGGGATACTTCTTAGCAAAAGAAATTAGCAGACCATTGATATACGCAGTAATATGAATGAATCTCAAAATATTTGTTCTGTGTGAAAAACAACTAGACAGAAAAGAGGATACCCTATGATTCCATTTATACAAAACCCTGTAAAATGCAAACAACACTCCAGCTACAGGAAGCAGATCCATGCTTGCCTGAGGAAGAGAATAGGGGGTAGGCGTAGAGAAGAATGGATTATAGAGGGGTGCAGGAATATACCTATGTTAAGAATTATCACACTATGTACTTTACATACTTAGATATGTGAAGTCTTTCGTATGTCAATAATGCTTCAATAAAGCTGTTAAAAAGGAGCCCTGGTGGTACAGTGGTTAAGCACTAGGCTGCTAACTGAAAAGTCAGCAGTTCGAAACCACCAGCTGCTCCACAGGAGAAAGATGTGGCGGTCTGCTTCTGTAAAGATTTACAGCTTTGGAAACCTATGGGGCAGTTCTACTCTGTTCTGCAGGGTTGCTATGAGTCAGAATCAACTCAATAGCAACAGGTTTTTGGTTTTTTTTTGACTGCCAAAACTCTGGTCCAGTCCTTCATCCTACTGATGCCTGGAATGTTGACTATTCAGCAGGGGCCCAAGCATAAAAGCTGGTTGACATAAGCAACACTGAATAAAAATTTGAAAAATAAACCATATACTTGTGGGTAGTTGGTGGAATGGTGCATGAAAAAGCCACTACTTGAAATGTAAAGGTCTCTGTTTGAAATGGTTATATTTTTAAGAAAAACTTGATTATATTTCCACAGAACCAATATAGTGCATAGCATACACTAGGCACAGAATCAACATTTTGATCTCTTGGTTGATTCCCTAGAGGAGTTTATTTATTTATTATATTTATTTATTCATTTTTAATATTTTAAGGAGTCACAGAGTAGCACCCTGAGAACTAGGGTGACTGATAATCTCTCACAACGGGTTTATATTTTGCTTTCACTTGGTTGGGCTATTGTTGCTCTTGACTCAAGTGAATAAGCTTTATTATGGAGCGGATCAAAGACACAGTAGTAAAAAAAAAAAAAAAAAGAAGAAGGAAAAGCAAAAATCAAGCAACAAATTTAAGACAGATACCTGGTAGCTGACTCTCTCACTTCACAGAACCACCATCTTAGCTGGCAGAATTGGACTTCTAGAGAATTGTTTTATTAACTCTGTGACTCTTAACCACCAGTGATGCCAGCTTGGCTAAAGCTGAGCCATAGAAACCCCTGCCTTTGGCGTAGAGTAGGTAGCAGTAGGCAAAGTGAAACTGATGAGACTTGTGTGCCTTTGTGTCTGGGACCCGAGTCAGCCCAGCAAGGCAGAAATGGAGCTAAGAGCATCCTTCTGACCTACTGAATTCAGGACATAGAAATGACCCAAGTCTGGGTTACGAGCGTCGGGCCAGAAACCCCAGTGTCTGCCTTGTCACTACAGGAGTTGACTTATCTTCTCTTCCCATGTGCTATACCACGAGGCTCCCTGCCCACCACTGGGGCTCTTGCCAGAGAGATAAAATGTTAAATTAAACATGGTTTGCTCAAGCTGTCAAGGTCCCCAGACAGTGGCTGTTCACTTGCCTGCCAATTAAGATGCAGGGTCTCTGGGTGGCTGAGAGAAGCCATTAGGAACTGGTCAAAATATGGGTAGGAAGAGTATAATAATAATAGCAAATATTTAAATGCCACTTACCATGTGCCAGGTACTCTTCTAAGCACTTTACATACATTAACTTATTTAATTCTCACAGCCACCTCATGTAGTCGATATTATTATTCTCCTCAAATTTCAATTATGAATCAGAGGCATGAGAGCTTAAACAACTTGCCCACGTAATTCAACCAGCGAAATCTGAACCTGGATGGGCTGGCTCTAGAGTCATGGTTTAAACTGTTTCACTAAAAATTCCTATCTAATTACAGCTTGCAACTGGTTCTCACATGCTTTGCAATAAAACATGAGAAATAAAAAATCATGATGATGAAGAGAGCTGGTAGTAATGATGATGAAGACCATGGTGTCAGTAGGCAAATGAAGGACATACCAAAAGGAGGCAGACAGTCATTTCAGTAGATTTCATAATGCCTAGCAGACAAGGAACAGCCAAATGATCAACAATCTTGGAATCGAGACCTGAGTCTGGTCAAGATGCTCCTCAACTATGTGACCTTAGGCAAGTCACTTAACTTCAAAAACTTAAATTCCCTTACCTAAGAATGTGACATGTTATATTTTCCAAAATTAGCCATGCTAATATATTTATCTTACCCCACATGTTCTTCCAATGTGATTACACTCCTTCTACTGAGAGATGGGGTCTATATTCCCTCCCCTTGACTCGCCCCAACCAATGGGGTACAGTGTCAATGACTTTTGAGGCTAAGTCATCAAAAGAATGTACCTTCTTCTGGCCCTCTCTCTCTCTGTCTCTCAAGTTTCTCACCTTTGGAAACTAGCCACCATGTTACAATGAAATCCAGGTCACATGTAGAGACCACAGGT
This sequence comes from Trichechus manatus latirostris, assembly GCF_000243295.1. Taxonomy (NCBI): domain Eukaryota; kingdom Metazoa; phylum Chordata; class Mammalia; order Sirenia; family Trichechidae; genus Trichechus; species Trichechus manatus. The sequence goes on from NW_004444038.1 coordinate 9,121,404, forward strand.
AAACGTTCCTGCAGATAAACCCAGCTAAAGTCTTAGCTGACAGCCATCATCAACTACCAGACCTAAGAGTGAATGAACCTTCAGAAGAATCCAATCCCCAGCCTTTGCAGAGCAGAGACAAGTCATCCTTACTGTTTTGTTTTGTTGGAATTCCCAACCCACAGAAACTGTACCAACAAATAACTAATACAATGGAATAGGGGTAAATTTTATTTTATTTTTTACTTATTTGTCAAGCTTAAATGAGATTATGTGAAAGTGCTTTGTAAGCCGTTATGGGCTATAAAAATGTTGAGTATTATTATGAAATTAACAAGTAGGGGAGGCACCTCAGACTTTTATCACTGAAGTCAAATTGGAATATTTCCATCTAAGCTACCCTGATACTTTCAGTAGAAACTATATAGAGTTTTTCAGGATCTGTGAGTCTTCGACAAATAATATTTTTTTATCAACTATCTCTGAGGTGTTAGAATACTACAATAACTGCTACTGGGATAAAAACCAAAACCAAACCTGTTGCTGTCAAGTCGATTCCAACTCATAGTGACCCTATCATGTATTAAGCATCTATTATGTATGTGGTGTTGTTGGCCTGGAGCAGAGACTTTTTTCCTACTAGGAAGTAGTATTTCCCATCATTCCAAAACTGGCAGGAGACCTGAGATCAAGATCTCTGTATGAATGGGGTCCCAGAAACTGCTTAGCTGTTAGGGTTATGTCTCTCCTCTAAAATCAGGGATATAGCCAGTTCTTCACTGTTGAGGCAGAAGGACGTACTGCTTTACCATCTGTACTGGGATCCGATATGGAGCATGGTACGTGGGATGGAGAAAACTTGGAAAGTATGGGATTTTAAATCAACACTAATGTTTAGGGTAATACATTTGATCCTGAGAATGTAGTTTATCTCTATTTTTTACTTTATATAAACAACAACAACAACAACAAAAAAAAACAATTCTGACAAGAGATTCTTCTTACATCCAGAAAAATATTTCAAAAGCTTGAAGTGAAATACATTTGGCCTCAGGTGGAAGGATAAAAAAAGGATGAGAAATACATTTCCTGAGTTATATACCTTAGCATCTGTACAAATCAGAGTTCTACCAGAGAAAGAGAACCAGTAGGCTACACATATATTGAGATTTATTGCAAGAAATTTACTTATACTATTTTGGAGGTTGACTAGACAAATTTGAAACCCACAGGGCACGCCATCAAGAAGGCAGGTTGGAAAGTCTCTGGTAGGAGCTGATGCCCGAGTACGCAGGCAGAATTTCTTCCTCCGCAAGGAACCCTCAGTTCCCTGAGGGCTTTCAACGGATTGCTTCAGGCCCACCCAGATTAACCAGGATAATCTCCTTTAGATAAGGCCAGTTGATTATAGATGTTAATCACGTCTGCAAAATGCCTTCACAGCAATATCTAGATTAGTGCTGGATTAAATAATTGAGTATATAGCTTAGCCAAATTGACCTATAAAACTTACTATCACAGTCCACCACTTGTCAATTTGTCATCCACACATGTCTCCTTAAACCATAGTTAATCTCCAAATAAAAAGAACAGCAAAGTCATACTTCTGCCTAACATAATACAACTATCCTGTATACAACTGAAAATGTATCAACCTTCTTTCCAGAAGAGAATGCAAAGTCCTTGGGTAATGCTAATGTTTCTCCTTGATAGTCTGTAACTTAAATACTATGATATAAATTTAACTATTATTAATACATCTTATGTTAAATGATGAGAAGGAAGAAAACAATATTTGCTACACACACACACATATATTCATAACAAAATAAAAAAGAAACGCTCATAACAATTATAGTCCTTGCTTCTGCAACTGATCTTATGCTCATAAAGTATTTCTAAGTACCTCCTTCCATTATCTATTTCATATTCCCTTTGCCCTCAGCAAGCACGTCAACCACTTGTGGTTCTTAGCCTGGTGGGGTGACCCAAATATTCATTCCTGAAAGGGTCTGGGCAATTAGCAGTCCTATCTGAATTGGGTTGTTGTAGTTTTCCATTAACTTAAATCACAGTACATGGTATTACTAAGAGATGCCCTAAAATATTTCCTGTACTCCAGAAATACCCTTTGTTATCCCCACTGTGCAGTATCAGCCCTATTTTCCCTTGGTAATCAAGGTCAATCACCCCAGCCGGTAGAGTAACTCCCTTCTTTGCCTGTTGATTTAGAGGCATAAGGAGCCCAAAGTGCCTGTGTGGTGGTCTTAATTTCCAGTTCAATGGAATCTCCAGTTCAATTACATCTCCTGGAGGAAGGATTCCTCCCTTTGGAACTAAGACCTCTAGCCCAACAGAACGTAAGTTTGCAAGGATAGGAAGCAAAAATTTTACTTAGTGGATCTCTAGGGGTAAAAGTAAATGGTACCACTCCCATTTCCACCCCTTGATTTCTGCAGCCATGAATCCTGGCTATGGGAGAAACAGCATCATATATTGGACACTGTTTAGAGCATATACAGCCTCCAAGAAGACATTGATCCAGCCCCTATAGGATGTTGCCACCTAGCTGGCAATGAAACCAAGTGCTCGAAAGGCCATCCCATTATTCTATTAATCCATCCACTACAGGATGATGGGAATATGGTAAGGCCAGCGAATTCCATGAGCTTGGGCTCATTTCCCCACTTCATTTATTGTGAAGTGAGCTTCTTGATCAGAAGCAACGCTATGTGGAATACCACAGTAGTGGATAAGGCATTCTGTAAGTCTATGGATGGTTGTTTTGGCAGAAGCATTGCACGCAAGGAAAGCAAAACCATAGCCAGAGTAAGTGTCTATCCCAGTAAGAACAAGGGGTTGCCACTTTCATGATGGAAATGGTCCAATATAATCAACTTGCCACCAGGTAGCTGGCTGGTCACCCTAGATAGCGATGCCATATTGGGGACTCAGTGGTTTTGCTGCCTACACAGTGTTGGTTATAACCATTACTATTTAGAGTTTGAGAGAGGAAACATATCTTAAATGTAATTCAAACTTGGAAAAGTGTTTTCCTTTGAATGAAAACCACTGAGTAAGAAAGAAGCAGCTTCCAAATCCTTAGTGCAGTACACCAGTAGTGTCTGCCCAGCAGTCATTTCCTTTATGTCTCCCCTGCTATTAGTGTTTCAATTTTGTTCAGGTAGCGGGTGAAAATGCCTTGCTCCCTAAGAAGGCAAGCTCCCACCTCAAGACCAGTTTGGTCTGAGACAGTCATGGAACTTCCATTCCACTTTGCCAGGATTGGTCTGGAGTATATACGTGACCAATTCTTGCCAGGAGGTATAAGAGAAAGTCTTCTGGGGAATGTTCTGGGAAATATTTTCTTTCCAGATAAAAAGATAGATTTTCACAAGAAGAAAGCTTCCTTTCCCGCATCGCCTCCTATCATCCTGCTTGGGATGCTGCTATACTGAGCTGAGGCAGCTATCTTGTGACTAGTACACACAAAGTTCAAGATAAAAAAACCAATATCCTGAGAATGACAGAGTGCAAAGAGATTAATAAAAAAAAAAACCCTAGATTTTTAAAAATATCATTGTGTCTCTCTGGAGCAGCCTGCTACAGATACTGTATATGTGAACTAACTAAATATCTTTGCTGCTTCCACCACTGTTGGATTTTCGGTTATTTGGAGCTGAACACCACTGATATACCTCTCATATCATCAACATGGGTGAGTTCTCATCACTCCAAAGAGACCTGAAAGGATTCTTTCTCAATCATTAAATTCAAAAGTGATTGTTGTTGCTGTTTTTGTTGCTGTTAGGTGCCATCAAGTCGGTTCCGACTCATAGCGACCCTATGTACAACAGAATGAAACACTGCCTGGCCCTACACTGTCCTCACAATCATTGTTATGCTTGAGCCCATTGTTGCAGCCACTGTGTCAATCCATCTCATTGAGGATCTTCCTCTTTTTCGCTAACCTTCTACTTTACCAAGCAAAAAGTGATTACCGTATTTTTATGCAAATAACGTGCACCTTCTATGTTTGTTTGCCAGCCACAACCTCCCCTCGGAAAGTATTTTCGTAAGCGCCGCTATGCCAATTTTTTTACATGTTGCTGTAAAAAAGTAGCATATCACGCTTACAAAAATACCTCTTGGGGGGAGGGTGTGGCTGGCAAGCAAATGCAGAAGGTGTGTACTATTTGCATAGAAACATGAAACTTTTGAAATATTAGCATAATTCAGAGAAAATATTTTACATCTCTATACATTTTTTTTTCTTCTGGGCTGCATTTTGAAATGGTTTGAAAGTCACTTTGTTTATAAGCTGAGTGTGAGGCAGAGACTGAAAATCTAAAGATCTATTTAATAAATATTCATTAAACTAAGTGTGGGTAAAGTCATATAAAGACTACAATGGGCCAACTAAAGGGAAATTGGTTTACTGCCATATTAGTACTTTAGGAACATCTTAAAGATGTGTCCAGACAGAGCTTCTTTTGGATACTTTCACCAACTTGAAATAAAAGGTGTAAAGAAGTTGACTTTACATTCAAAATCATTACATGTTAAAGAGTTGGGGATAGAGAACATAAAATATTATTTTTTGAGGGCTTTCTGTAACTCTTAGTCATAGGAAATCTTTTATTTAATAGCTAAGAATACTATTGGGAGGGTTCTCGTTGTCTTTTAATGGGAAGCAAAGATAGAAAAGACCAATTCCATACTGCTTCAGTTCAAAGAACACATTATTTAGTAAAACAAAGTCTTTACCTAGGTATGAAAATTATGGCTACAGCTAAAGGACCATAGCTGCATGTTACCTTCACAATTCAATTAAGAATGAAGAATTTTAAGATTGATAGTATCTATATCTAAGAGAATCTTTGGTAAACAGAGAGGGAAGAATCATCGCAAAATTAATTTGCACACACCTTGAATAAATCAGTATGCTAGAGAGCAGCCGCATGACTTCACAAAGACAAAGGCTGCCAAACAAATCTGATTTTCTGTGAATGAGACAGAGAGGTCTGACAGATCAAAAGTAAGCTAGAAAGGCAATCCATTTTCTCTTTAGTAATTGTAAAGATTTCTTCTGTACCCATAGCCAGGACACAGCTACCAACTTGCCATAGGAGAGAGCCGCAATCCTGGCTGCAGGTCAGAATCACCTGTCAAAATCTCTGCCTTAAGAAGGGGAAGTGTAAGAAACCCAAACAAACAGAAAACAAAACTCATTGCCATCGAGTCAATTCAGACTCATAGCGACCCTACAGGACAGAGTAGAACTGCCCCATAGGGTTTCCAAGGAGCAGCTGGTGGATTCAAACTGCCAACCTTTTCGTTAGCAGGCGATCTCTTAACCACTGCACCACCAGGGCTCAGACAGTTTCAACATGCAGGCAAGGTTTAGAACATTGGGCTATAAGGAAAACCACGTAGGAAATCCGTCCTGTGTCCATAGATGTTTAAACTTTTTAACTATGATATCACACCTGTCTTGAGTTCTGCTATATTCCAATCACTTAAAACAATGCCTAGTCCATGATGCACGATGAATATTTGTTAACTGTTCAATTGATTGTCTCAATGAATCAATAGTAGAAAGATAACTTATGGTAACTGTAGCCAGAATATCCTCACTTGAGAACTTACACTTTCAAACTGTTTAGGAAAATCTCTTTACTTATCTGAATTTCAATTTCTTCATTTGTAAAATGGTTCAATGGATACTAGCCTCATTTTCTTCAGTTGTTTTAAGCACTGGGTACTGAATTACAATGTGAAGCGTATTCTTAGAGAATATAGTTGTCGTAAGCTAAATTTTTGCAAATAGGGACTTTATGTGAGAGTAGAGTTACTGCTTCATAGGGAATGCAAAAATCTTTAACATTAGTAGATAATGCCATATGGTTTTCAAAAGAGATTTTGCCAATTAATCTTTGCAACATAAGGGTATGAGAATTCCAGTAACTCTATATCCTCACACTGGTTATTGTAAGACTATTTAATTTTTCTCAATCAGGTAGATATGTATGATTTTACTATCATTTTAATTTGTATTTTTCTGATTATTAATGAAGTTGGTGGAGCCCTGGTGGCGCAGTGGTTAAGAGCTATGGCTGATAAACAAAAGGTCAGTAGCTCAAATCCACTAGCCACTCCTTGGAAACTATTTGGAACAGTTCTAGTCGGTTCTACAGGGTCACTATGAGTTGGAACTGTCTCAACGTCACCTAACAAAAACAATCAGGTTGAGCATTTTTTTCATATTGTTTTTGCCATTTACATTTCCATTCATGTCTTCTGTGAAAGGTTTGTCATAACTTTTGCCCACTTCTATTGGGCAAAATAATTTCTTTTTCTTTTTGTTTCATTGGAGTTTTTCATATATTTTGGACAAAAAAAATCCTCTGTTTGGCAAATGTCTTCTCCCAGTTTATGGGTCCTCTTTTAATGATATCTATTTTAATATTATTTTTTAAAATTAAGATACAGTAAAAATTTACTTGGGGGTGTCTTAGGCTGGATTATCTAGAGAAGCAAAACCAGTAAAGCATATAAATATATATAGAGAGAGATTATATCAAGGAAACAGCTCATATGATTGTAGAGGCTGGAATGTCCTAAGTCTGTAGATCAGGATAGAAGCTCCTCTTGGTTCACGTAGCTGTAGAGGCTGGTGAACCCAAGATCTCCAGGTCGGAGAGCAGGGCTCCCACTCACAGGCTGTGAAGATTGATGAATCCCAAGATTGGCAGATAAGCTGATAGCGCAAGTCCCAAGAACCAGAGGTCAGACAAACAGGAGGCAGCCTCAGGATCCAGAGCGAGCAAAAAGCCAGAATGCCTGCTTATATTGGATACAGGCCACACTCCCAAGGAAACTCCCTTTCAACTGATTGGTTACACACAGCAGATTCTTTCATGGGGGTGATCACATATAAACATTGAGAATCGTGGCCCAGCCAAGTTGACCCACAATCTTAACCATCACAGGGAGTATATCATTCTATGAATTTTAACACAAGTACAGATTTATGTAACCATCAACAAAATCAGTATACCAATAGTCCCATAATCCATCTAAAACTTCTTCATGTATCCTGCACTAACAACCTCTTCCCCACAACTAACCCCTGCAAACACTGATCTGTTTTCTACCACTATAGTTTTATCTTCAGAGCATATAATATATATGGACTCTTACAGTATGTGACCTTTTCAGAGTTCCTTCCTTGACACAAAATAGTTTATCTGAGATTCATCCACATTGATGGGTTTATCAGTAGTTTGTTCCTTTGTACTGCTGAGTAATGTTACACTGAGTGGGTGTGCTAGGCTTTGTCTATCCATTCGCCCTTTGTTGAAGGACATTTGGGTTACTTAGCATGGATTTTAATTTTCTTAGCAGTGTATTTCACAGAGGAAAAGTTTTTAATTTTGATGAAGTACAATTTATTAATTTTTTTATGAATTATGATTTTAGAGGCATGTCTAAGAACTCTTTACCTAATTCTAGGTATCAAAGAATTTCTTTTATGTTTCCTTTAAAAGTTTTATAGTTTTATGGTTTACATTCAGATATAAAGTCCATTTTAGTTAATTTTTGTGTAAGGTATGAGGATTAGGTTGAGGTTCCTTGTTTTGCATATGGATGCTCAATTTTTCCAAAACAATTGTTGAAAAGACTATCTTCCTTCCATTGAATTGTCTTTGCAATTTTGTCAAAAATCAAATGGTCATATTTGTGTGCCTCTATTTCTGGACATTCTGGTATGTGTCCCTTCAATGGTACCACATTGTCTTAATTATTACAGCCTTATAGATTAAACAAACAAAAAACCAAACCCATTGCTGTCAAGTCAATTCCAACTCATAGCAACCCTATAGGACAGAGTAGAACTGCCCCAGAGGGTTTCCAAGGAGCAGCTGGTGGATTCCAGCTGTCAACCTTTTGGTTAGTAGCCGAGCTCTTAACCACTGTGCCACAAGGGCTCCTTATAGATAGAAAGTCTTAAAATGAAGTAGTATGATCCCTCCAACTTTATTCTTCTTTGTCAAAAATGATTTGGCTATTCTAGTTCCTTTGCCTTCCACATAAAATTTAAAATCAGCTTCTCTGTATCTACAAAAAAATTTTTCTTGCATTTTTATTTGAATTCCATCGAATCTCTAGTTTATTTGTTTTTATCACTGTGTAGTATTCCATCGTGTGCCTTTTAGAAATAGTGTACAGTTGGATTTTTTGTTTTTAAATCCAGTGTGACAATCTTCACTGTTAACTGAAGACTTTGGTCCACTTATTTAATTACTTGCATATTTGGATTTGTGTACTATATTATCCTTACTATTTGTGTCACTTTTTCTTTTCTTTATTGTTTTTCTTCTTTTGGTTTCCTTTTGTATTGATTAAGAATTTCCCTTTATTAGTTTGGAAGTTATATAGTTGATTTCTGTTCTTTTAGTACTTATCTTAGAAATTTTAACACATATATTTAATTGAACAATGTCTGCAGTTAATTAATATCTTTAACCTCCTTCCAAATAACACAAGGAACATTGAACACAGTAAGTCTGATCTTCCATGTCTTGATTTATATTCTATTGCCTGATACTTTGGTTTTATCTTAAATTCTTTTAAACCACAAATTAAACAACGCTTGTGTAGATGTACTTACAGGTTTACTATTTTATTTGTTCACCATTCCTTTATATACCCTAGACCTTTCTTTTGGGATTATTTTTTTTCTTTTATTTAAGAGCATCCTAACAAATCTCCTATAGTGATGGTCTACTGGTAGTCATTGTTCTTTATTTTGTCTATCTGAATTCTCTGATTTTTTTTTCTTCACACTGAGTCTACACTGATATTATTTTCCTATAAAACTTTGAAGATATTTTCACTGCCTTCTGACTTGCTTATTTGCTGTTGAGAAGTCGCATTCAGCCTAACTGTAATTGGTTTGAAGATATCCTATGTTTTTTCATTTTTGTTCTGGCTGCTTTTAAGATTTTCTCTTTGTCTTTGGCATTCTGCAGTTTAACAATAATGTGCGGTGTGTCTAATGTGTAATAGATTTTTTTCATTTATCTTAGCTGGGATTTTGGGGCCTCCCTAGATCCTAGGATGAGTGTGTTTTGTCAATTCTGGAAAATTCTAGGCCTGTCTCCAAATATTTCTATTACTGTCCTATAATTCTGCCATACCTGTGTCGATCTTTTTCACTCTATCTTCAATGCCTATTAAAATTTTTCTTAATCTTCCTTTCTCTTTTGTGTCAGTATTGCACTCTGAGTAATTTTTTCAACTTTATTTTCCAGTTCCCAAATTCTCTCTTCAGCTATATCTAATCTACTGTTTAACCTTTCTACTGAATTTCTAATTTCAAATATACATTTACACATATATCTATATGCATGTACATATATTTTTTACCTCTAGAAATTTTTAGTGATTCTTCTTCAAATCTTCCTGGTCAATTTTGATAGTCTTCTGTTCTTTTCTCATACTGTCAATACCCTCTTTTATTTATTTAAACATATTAAACATTCTTATTTTGTGTTCTATATCTAATAAGTTCTATATCTGCAGTTCTTTGCAGAAATGAGACTATTTTGGTGGATTTGCTGTGTTTTTTTTTTTTTTTTCTTTTCCTGATGCCATGTTTCCTCATGTGTTTAATAATTTTTCATTGTGAAATTATATTCCTTGCACACTACCTCTAGTAATTCTTTGTTCAAAGTGGATTTCTCTAGAAAGAATTTTATTTTGTTTTTCACAGATACTCAGTGGCACTATCAACTCTGGGACACTCTAAACTAAAGTTTTGTTAAAAATCATACTTTTAGTGTAAATGTTGGCCTTAAACCTGTAAGCACAGACTTATAGTTAGTAATTATGTGAATTCTCAGAACTGAAGCTGAGGCTGGCATGTATCCTAACAGTCACTCTCTGTGGGGTAGAAGGTTTTTCAATTTCAACCAGTAAGAGTATTGTCCTTTGTGGGTCCTGGCTTTATGAACTGGATGCCATACTCAGGCCCTCAGGCTTTGTCTCCTTCTGTGTGGGGGTCCCATTAAAAGTCAGGCTGAGGCCACCAGGGATTGGAAGATACCTCAGAGACAATTTTCAATTTCAGTGCTTGCTTATTCTCTTCTATTCACGTGTGTATCTGACTCTGATGAATTTACTTTTTTCTTCAGCTCAGCCAGTCATTAAAAGAGTTTCTTTTTTTATACTTCATCTGGCATTTAAAATGTGTCATTTTAAAACTAAGTAGTTTTTCTAAAGAGTTAATTTATCATATCACCAGAAGTAAAGTTCAAGTAAATAGTCTTAAACTTTTAAATAACAAGCCAACCTATCAGTTTTTAATATTTCCTAATACATAATCTAACATAACCTCTCTTAATTTGCAGATAAACTATCTGAGACTCAGATGTAGAAAGGGTAAGCACTAAGAACATACAGAGACAGAATAGGGACTATGGTCTAGAACCCTGGACTCCTAGCTGGTGTTCTTTCCACCATAGTATGCCACCTCTAGAGCCAGTTCCCAACCTGGGACTTTGTAACTTACGATGTAACACAATCACTTTGGAGGCAAAAGTTTGAAAGTTAGTATTCACAGGTAATAATATACTCATCAAGGAAAGAACAAAATAACTGTCTCCTTAATTTAGCACCTTTTGACCCAGCATTTGGCAGATGGTTGTAAGAGTGGCTGGGAAATGAATGTAAATTCTAGTAAATCTGGTAAGGAGGATTATGTGATGAAAATTTTCCCATATTAAAATGGAAAAGAAGATAAACCAACACATCACTGGCGGAATTGTGGAGACAGACGTTCACAAATATAGTATTTGTATGCTAGTCACACTAAGTCTCCATGCATTTGTAGGTGATTTCCAGATCAGGAAAGCCAGTAACACAATAAAAAATGAATACTTTTTAATGACATATGTCAGTTGGATGTAGCCTAAATCAATCTTATTTTGCAATATCAAGTTTTGTTTGGGTTGAAATAAGAAGATGATATATGATTGAAGGGAAAATACCTATAACTTATGCCTTTTCGGATTCATTCTTTTACTCTTGGTGTTGGTTGGCCAGCTGTCAAACGGGTTTCCGTGTATAAACGAATGTACCTCATCTGCAGAGTCTCTAGGTGGTGCAAATGGTTAATGTGCTCAGCAGCTAATGGAAAGTTTGGTAGTTCGTGTCCACCCAGAGGCACCACGGAAGAATGGCCTGGCAATCTACTTCTGAAAAACCAGCCTTTGAAAACTCTATGGAGCACAGTTCTGACATACATGGGGTTGCCATGAGTCAGAGTCGACTCGACGGCAACTGAAAAACTAGAACCCTCATCTGCCTGATTAGCACAAATAATATAATTATCATAAGCATCCTCCATGCCCCTGCACATATCTGCCCACTGGAATCACTGGGGCAGCAATACTGTCACCTTTGAGCACTGAGCGCAGCGGTGGCTCGCCCTCTCTTCTGGCCTAGGGGACAGACGACACAGAGGAAGCCTGCCTGGTTTCTTGCAGCCAGCAGGGAGTCCTCAGCTTTCCATCAAGCTTTTTGCTAAGTGGATATTATCTCACTTGAACAGGAATCAGGAAGAATCAGAACACGTTCTTGTAGAACTGTGTATGTTATATGGCTTTTTAAAAACCCCTTACCGAAATGGTGCCACCACGGGATCCAGTGACGATGTGTGATAGGCTGATTCTGATTTCCCTTCCAGAGCTTTTAGGCACCATGAAGAGGAAGGCAGGATCTCTTTGCTTCCATTTCTGTCCCCGCTAATAAGATTGTGGGTGGTGCTTTTCTGTTCTGAGGACAGAATAATGGAGCCTACTATTAATTTTTATGCATACACTAGTGAATGAAGATCTTTGACATTCTGTAGTCAGAAATTCTAAAGAAATTCCTAGGAAACTAGAAAATTCAAAATAAAGTATTTCTCCATTAAAAAAAACATTCAAAAGATAGAAAGACAGATATTTTCAATCTGCAGCGTAAAAGAAAACAGTTAGAAATACAGAATCTTATACTTTTAGCCATTATTCTTAGTTCAATTTGAAGAGGTAGTGGTAGGAGGGTTCTTAGCAAAGTTTCTTCCTTTTTTAATTCTGATATTTTCTGTCCCATTTATTCCACATCTCATCTCTTCTCCACAGTCTGTTTCTTCCTTTTCTAGGAATGAAATCATGGGGTCTCTCCTTCATTTCAACATTCCTACCATCTCTTTCCTTCAGTCTCGTTCCTCCCCTCCCTAAGTGGAAAGTACCTGGTTAGCACAGTGCTTGGTACACAGTAAGAATTTAATGCAAATTTCTTTCTTTCCTTTTATCCTTCCCTCCCTTCCTGCCTCCCTTCCTCTCTCCCTCTCTGTCTTCCATTTCTTCCTTCCTTCCTTCCTCCCCTTTCTTGCTTTCCCCTGAGTTCATATCATTGTCAGATCCATTATTCATACAGTCTATTTCTTCCATTTACTATTAAGGTGAATGTTGATCCCTCCTCCCTTTCTTTTTCTTTGCTCTTCTCTTCCAAAAAAAAGGGGGGTGGGTAGTAATACAAACACTCATCACAGTCTTTATTATTTTGGCAAGGAAAACAGATGGGAATCAGGTAGTCTTTTTCTTGTCAGGGTAGTGATGAAGGAAATGTCAATAAACCGAACAGTTTACTGTGCTGCTGCCCGGCCTGAGGTCTTAGAGTACAATAAAGTAACATAAAATAAACTCCTAACAAGGAGAAGAGTTTTAGTACACTCAATTTCAAACTCTAGGTTACACTTTCTCAATAATAGCCAGTCTTCATCTGGTTAACCCTTTACCTGATGAGAACCGAAGTCAATTTGCTCAGGATGTAGCTCAGAGCCCAGATCACAGAGGCTGATGCCCTGAGACACAGCCTCTCCCCAGGCCCAGTACCCCTTGCCTCCCTAATGTCAGTCAGAGCCCCCACCCGCCCTTCTATTTACATGCATATTCAACGCACCATATGCTTGAGCTCAAATATCTCCAGGCATTACAAATCCTATTCACCGAGAGTGGCTTGTAGACTCATGTGCAAAAAGGGAGTGAGAGAGCTAGGTGGAGGCTTTTTGAAAAAACATTCAAGGGTTTTCTGAGCAAGAAATCCAAGTGTGTAAGTGACATGTGTGTATCAGAATGGGGTCTACTTTAAACTTAGCCCGCTTGTTTCAGCTGGAAAACATACATGGGCATTTAAAAAGAAATTCTCATTCTTTCTCCATAAAGGCCCGGGACGCGGGCACTGAGATCTCATGAGGGATTTAGGTGGAGCTTTTCAAAACATAAAACCAGGCCACATCTCAGGATCCAAGGGGAGTCTGGGGAGAGCAGCTTGCAGGTTGACAAGGCAGCCCAATTCCCACCAAAAGGAATGGCAAAGACAGTGGGAGCCCCCTCACCACTTTAGGTGCTTCCAGAGGCCACCCCCCGCCCCAGTGTGAATATCCATCCAACGGGGAGGCTCCTGGGGTCTGTCTGTTTGGTGTGCGGGTCCTGGGCATGATGGCAGGAAACAAGGGAGAACAACTCAAACAACCAAAACCAGACTGCCACTTGCTACTCTTAGGGTTATAGACAGATATTATTGTTGTTAGGTGCTATCCGCTGGGTTTCGACTCAGAACAACTCCATGTGACAGCATAGAAGTGTCCCATAGGGTTTTCTAGGCTGCAGTCTTTACGGGGGTTTTCTAGGCTGCAGTCTTTCTCCTCTGGAGACGCCAGGTGGATTTGAACCACCATCCTTTCGGTTAGCAGCGGAGCACTTAACTATTGCACCACCAGGGCTCCTTATAGATACATACACCAAAAACAAAACAAAATGAAAAACCGTTGCTGTGGAGCTGAATCTGACTCATAGCAACCCTATAGGACAGAATAGAACTGCCTGGTAGGGTTTCTAACGAGCAGCTGGTGGATTTGAACTGCTGACTTCCTGGTTACTAGTCAGTCTCTTAACCACCACACCAACAGGACTCCTACAGATAGATGTAGATGTATATAAAAATAAATAAATAAATAAACACCTGGGGTGGGAAATCTCATTAGTAAATCATACCACAATACCTAGTACAAGGTGCCCATGTTAAATCAGAGAAACAACTGATTTGGTCTAAAATTGGACACAATTTAAATGTTTTCCTACATTTCAGTTGGGCTACTTTAATATTCGCTACTGTGGTTGGTATTCCCGTGTGGCTGTTATCAAAGCCCTCTCTGAGCTGCCAGTGGTGATAAAATGAGATCTCCAAAAAGAGAGGTGCAGAATGGTAGAACCAGGAGGCTGAGGGCCCCAGCTCAATCTTTTCTCCACCATTAAGTAGCTCAGAAATTGTCATCCACATCTCTAGTCCTCAGTTTCTTCACCTGTAAAGTGATTGAACCAATTTCTCTTCTACTTCTAAAATTCTATGGTCCCATTAATTTCACTTTTATTCTAAGGAGATGATTATCATTGAAGTCACAAAAACTACTATGGTTGGATCTTGTTTAAAAGCAAGGAGCTAGATTAGAAGACTTTGAGACACATTACTTATCAACATAAAAGGAAGAAAAAATATTACCCATAATACTTTCCTTAGGTTGTCAATGCTCCTTTTTTGGGGGAGTGAGTTTATCACAAAGATTTTGGCACATATGTAACACTTGGATATCAGAAAAATCCCAACTATGGTATCAAACCAATACAATTAATTTCCAAGTTGGTTTAAAGAATATTTCTCAAGTTAAAATCTACTGGTTTTCTCAAATCTCATTCTGGGAAATAAGTACCATAAATGAGTATTTCTAATTCACAAAGAGCCAACAACTTGCTTAAGACCCTATAGTTCAGCATCAACCAGTGGGTCAAACCTAAAGTGTTAGTACAGAAGATTTAGCTTTATTACACAGCACTTGCAGCTCTGCTCACCACCTCAGTTGTATCTGCTCTCCTGCCTCAGCCAGTGCCCACATTACCGTAGCTTTCCTGGGCCACCTGAGTCAGGACAGGAAATTGATTCTAGACTGGACTTCTATCTTGGCTCTTTGAAAAGCTTTGTAGTGAAGTGTATCTCTAAGACCATATAAATAATCCACAATCTAATAATAGTAAAGGGAGAGGATGGCCATTCAGGGTAGAATATATCATAAGAGCATTGTTCTGACCGTGATTTTTGGTTGATTTTACTACTCAAGTAAGAAACATATTGAAATGCCAGGAAAAGAAATTGGGGAGAAAAGTTGTTCCAAGTGTTCTTTTTTTTTTTTTTTTAAAGGAGATACCTTTTATTTCCCAAGTTTTTAACTGATGTGGAAACCCACAAACGAGAGAGCCACACTGTCAAATCTTTTCCCTTCCAGACCACTTAGAAAGATGTGACCTGTTTTAAGAAAATGTGATGTTTAAAAAAAAAAACAAAATCTACAGAACAGATACATTAAGGATGATTGCTCACATGTCAAAAAGATTTGCCACTTTCCAAACAATTTTCAGTATTTTTTAAAAGTGCTGTATAACTTTTTTTATATACAACTCCAACGTAGTTTAGATGACTTTCAGTTAAAAGAATTGATTCACTCTCAACTTTATTTCACCTTATATATAATTCAATAAAAACTTATTGCTCTACTTTTCATTCTAGGGGATGCATATTTGCTTATGGTTCATAGAAGAATCTGGCATTGAAATAGACAGTGTGGTACAGTAGAACTAGTAGTAAGTCATGATTTCTTTGAGTCTCCATTTTCCCATCTGTATAATGGGAACAAAGGTATTTACCTAATGTGTCTACGTTTCAAGATCATTATGGATTTAAAGAGGGAGGCAACAAAGGTGCAGAACTCCTTACAAATATGAGGTATTGTAGATATTCTATCACTTACCTGGAGCTCTAAATGGGCCAACTATTTATGATGGTTTCTAGACCACCCCTGAGTGGAGTTAGTCGGTGACAATGCTTGATCTTTGTCCCCTCCGCCTCTCAACAACTTTTCACCTTGTTTCCCCGGCCCATGTCCATCTCTGACTTTTACACCTTCATGCTGTATCCTCTTTCACCTTCCCCTGAAGTTATGTTCTCAGAAAGCAATCTAATATCTCTCATTTTCACCTCATGTTAATTGATGTCAGTGGACCAACTCTCTCAGGGGGAGGCGAAGGTAGAAAAAAATATGCATGTACTGGATGTATACACAATGTACCAAGAACTATGCTACAGATTTTCCCATGCGTCATCTTACGTAACTTATATCACTATCGATCACCATATGGAGATAGGTGATTTATCCCATTTTACAAATGAAAAGACTGAAACTCCAAAATTTAAGTGACTTGCCCAAGAGATACAGCTAGGAAGAAACATCAGGGGCCTTTGAATTCAGTCTGCCTGATGCCGCGTGTCTTAGGCTGGGTTCTCTAGAGAGGCAAAACCAGTAAAGCATATAAACATATACACAGAGAGAGAGATTTATAAGGGAAATGGCTCACATGATAGTAGAGGCTGGAATGTCCCAAGTCCGTGGATTACGATACAGGCTTCTGCTGATTCACATAGCTGCAGAGGTTGGGGAACTCAAGATTGGGAGGTCAGAGAACAGGGCTCTTGCTCACAGGCTGTGAAGATCAATGAATCCCAAGACTGGCAGGTAAGCTGTCAGCTCAAGTCCCAAGAACTGGAGATCAGATGAACAGGAGGCAGCTCCAGGATCCAGAGAGGGAAAAAGCCAGAACGTCCACTTACATTCGGATGCAGGCCACAGGCCCAAGGAAACTCCGTTTCAACAGATTGGCTACTCACAGCGGATCCCATCATGGGGGTGATCACATATAAACACTGAGAATCATGGCCCAGCCAAGCTGACACACAATCTTAACCATCACACCTAGCTTCCTGATCTAACCATGAACTGGAAGACCTTCTCTTCTGTTACAAGCATCAGGGAACATCTAAGAGATCATTTGGGAAGAGGAGGAGAGAGGGCTTCCCTGTACAATTTACCACCTGGTCAGTCTGCATAGAAGACAGAAGTTTGATGCTGGGTTTGCCATTTTTGTGGGCCCAAAGGAGAGATACTGGAAGAAGCAAGGTGACGTTTTCCTCCTGGGAGAACTTCTGGAGGTCATCTATGATCCTTTATGCCCCCCACATATCTTTCCCACATATCCTAGACCTACCTCTTGAGCAAAAGGATCAAGTAACACAATTCTCCCACCTCTGACACCTTGCGCCCTCCCCTTCTGCACCTGCAGTGGCCAAAGTCACCCTCAGTTTCATGGCTGAGTCATAAATGTGCTTTCCTGGAGTAAATTCCACCAACACAATTTCACATAATACTGTTATGAAGAAGTCAGAGGGCAGCTTTACCTTATGCTCAGCTTTACAGGGAGAGAAAATGAAGCACAGAGGCTAGGTAAGTCAATTTTATTAAAGGTGTGATGAACATCAGTTGGCAGAGAGCTCCAGTTTAAACGTCCAGCTGGTTGGAACATGAGCTAGCAGATACGAGGTGGGAATATTCTTAAAGAATTTCACCAGAGGAGTGGTTTTTCCCAGTGTTAGCTTGAAAGGTAATAGTTTATGTACTTGGGAGACAATGAAGACAAAATCATAGTGTGCAACTCTTAGATATCCAGACTACTGTTTTGCACAAAATAATTTTTAGCTTTCATTTCAGTAAGTTGGCGTTGTAATTTTATGGCGTACTTGTCCACAGCTAGTTCCAGTTCCCAGATAGTAAGACAGAAGCAGTGAGGTTAAGGGACTTCTCTGAGTCATTAAGGATGCTCAGCGTTTCAACCACCATCCAAAGCTCACCCAACCGGGTCCATTTATCCATCCAGTCTCAATCTGTAATGAAATTCTCTCTCTTTATCTTCAGGAGACCTTCAGTTCCTTGGGGCACCTTATTCTCAAACCCTCTAATGCCTCAGGGAGTGTTAGTTTTGGTCTCTTCCCGTCAGTTAGAGCTTGAACGTCTGCGTTTTGAATAGTAAGGGGAATTGCGAGGTAGGGCCTTTTACTCAGAATGCTCCTTGGCCACTGGTGGGCTGACTCAACATGGCAAGTGCCGACAGCAGGGGCTTTCTTTGATCTTCATTCTCCAGCTCACCAAATCTGAGCCCTGGGCATTCACCCCTAAAAATATGCCTCTCTAAGCAACCACTGAAGATTTCCTTGATTACAAAGGGGGTGGAACAGCATGGGGAAGGTATGACATCCCACGCCCTCTATTTCAGGCAAGGGACCTTTGCTTCAGGACAAAGAAACTGAGTGAGATCCTGCCTAATTCAGAGCCAGGGGCTCATCCTGGACCTGGGAATCCTGAGGTGGGAGCCCTTTTGGTGACACTCGTAATTTATCCCAGTGCTTTTGTCCCAAACGTCTTTGCTCCCTGCTCTTTTCTTAGCTTTCCCTTCTGGCCAAACATCATGAATACACACACAGGCATCGCCATGAAGAACACATACTATTTACTTTTTACCAGTTTAGCCTCTCAAACGTTGTGGGGGTCCTTCCAAAAGAAATTTAAGCTGCATGTAATAAGCCAGAGTCAGCTCTTCTAGAAAGACATTGTAGCAGAGACCTCCCGGAAAGAAAAATGGGTAAAGGAGAGGATGTTGACATTTGATGGAAATTAATGCCTTGCAGAAAAGAAAAAATATATATACGTATATAGATAGATAGATCTTATTGGCTGTGTTTGTCCTGCCCTTTCTGCCAGGAAAAAAGGAAGCATAATTATTAACCTCAGTAATTTCATTAGAACTGATACACAACTTAAAGAGGTAATAAGCCGTGAATAAAGGGTTTGTACAAAATGTCGATCTCACACTTTTGATATGGGGCCACGATGATCAAACGGAAAATGACTGCTATGGTCTTCCAACATGTACTTAAAAAACTCACCATTTCAAAAGGGGGCTTCACGGTAAACCAAATTCCAAGTCAATAATCAATAAGGGTTTCTGTGTGAGATAGAGACGTCAAGCAGGGGACCCTCTCTTAAGGTGAACGCCTCACAGAGGCAACCACAGAACGCTGGCGGGAATGGCCCCAGGTGGAGCGTCCACCATCAAGGCTTCCATCCAGGAAGGCACCCACAACTTATGCTTCAAAACATCAACACACGCCTGCTCCAAATCCATCCAACTCACGAATCAGAGGATTTTCACACTGTTCTGGGTTAAACTACTATTATAAAAGAAAAAAAAAAAAAACCACTATGCTCAATGACTTCTTTTCTTTTACAAATGTCACTTCTCTGGGCGTCTGCCTCCTCCAACTTCCTTTAAAACACCACGGAAAAATACTTAGAAAATCCCTTCTTACAGAGGGTGATGGCCCTATTAATTAAAAGGAAATTAGGTTGAATTATTTTGGGAGACATAATGTCCATCATCAGTTAAGACGTAGGTTGAATTAATTCATTTGCTGGTTTCAGAACAGGCAAATTAGGAGTCTAGGGAAAATCTTGTAACAAATCCAATCTCTTTAAAAGACATACGTTGTTTCTTTCTCATTATGCTATTCTCCCTTCCATCAGCATTTCATTAACCTATCTATCTACATACATATATAGGTAGGTATATATATACATGTAGATACACATACACACACACACATGCACTCAGTCACTGGCCTGATGTTACAAATGCATATTTTATTTCACCATTAGTAATTTCATAAAGTTATTAGTTTCTCTTCCAATGCAACACGCCTCAGAAACACAAAACATCACAAGGCTTAGAGATGAGCTGCTTAAAACACTGCCGTCCTCCTTTGAAGAGCTGCGCTAGGGCATCTTGCATACATTTTTGTCCCTTTTGTTTCTTACGGTTCTTCCTCTCCTCTAACCACACAATATGAAAATACCCCCTAGACCACGAATTGACTATTTATTATGCTGTCTCCGAAAATACATATCCCATTATGCAGGGAGAAATGAAAACGACAGAGAGAAAAGAACCTGCATGAATCTATTTTTAGCAGGTGGTTTGAATAATATAAGTTTTAGGGTGCTTTGCCTCCCTCCCCCTCTCCGACTCTGCGCCCCTTCAATCTTGTCAGCTGTAAAATGGGTCTCTTTTTAACCTCTAATGGATCTATGAGATTAAAGGTGAAGTCATGAATTAGTGGGGCTGACAGCCCAGCACGAAGGCCCTGGCAGCAGGGGGTCCTCCTTTTGTTTCCGTCCACTCTGACCTCCCGCGCCACTCTCTGTCTGTGGGAACCGGACAAGAAGAATGTGGGGCGGGGGTGGGGGGGGAGTTAAAGAGCACAGAAGTGGCAGAGCCTACTCCTGGCCAGAGGAGAGCTGACATTCTTCTGCCTGCAAATATTCTGACATCATCCTGGTCACACCTCCACAACGATCCATTAGTTACCTCTTTTATGCTTTACAAATGAAAACAATAGGTTCTGTTACAGAATTAAGTCAACACAAGTGAAAGGAGGGTGCTTTGCCTAGGCACAGAAATACATTTATTTTTCTTGTGAAGGTAAAAAGAAGTTGGTATGCGTTGAACCCTGGCTGGAGAATCAGAAGATGAGAGTTGAAACTCTGGCGGGAAGGGAACATTTTCCACTAAGCAAGTCTGCACAAAGATCATTTTCAGTTTAAATCAAAATAGCAGCTTAGCAGGGACCTGAAGCAGGGTACAATGCTGGTCAGCCGGGGCTCTCGATTTGTTCAGCAAATTCATTTGAGTTATAGCAAAAAAATTAAGATTAAAAACCATAAGTAAGATATCCACAGATGGTATTAGAGGGTGCATCTCCTGAGAAAAAGGGTTCTTTCTCAGATTCTTGACTTCCTAGTGCCTTCAGCACTGACAGGATCATCTTATTTTCAAGCCACCCTTCAAGCTGTCCTGCCCAATTCGTGGAGGAAGCTTCAAGGCATACGTGCTCACCAAGTTTCTCACAATAACCAAAAGCGTTTCCAAAAACAGCCTGAGGGAAGCAATATTAGGTAACAGGGATTTTCAGAAAATAAATTGGGGAGCTGCTACTCAGTGTGAATTGATCTCGTGAAGTTTCCACTTTAAAAAAAAAAAAAAAAAGAACAGGGCATACCTTAACCTCAAATAACTAACTTGTGTGTTTGCTTTTATTTATTTGGGGACATTTATTTAAAAAAATACTTTTCCAGGCAGAACAATACCAGTGTAAAGCCCAAAATGAATAAATAAACAGAAACTTCACATCATCTAATTCAGATTTTCAAGAAGACAAAAGGTCAAAGTGTGTTCAGACAGGGAAACGTCTTTTTCCCCCCTCTAGAGCAAAATATGTTTTTAAAAGTTAAGTATAAGTCAGTTTAATTTAAAAATAAGAAAACAGTCATGGCGCTTGATCCTCAAGCCGTATTAATCGCATCCCTGCTGCATCTGTGATGGATAAGAGGTGATTAACATGCATTTCCTTACCGTGAATGGTTAAAAAAATTCATGGAGCTCCCTTACTGAAAGTCCTCTGCACGTCCGTCCACTGCTGGCAAGTTCTGTTTCAGTTGAGTATTCTTTGTGTTGCTAATAAACAGCATAATGTTAGTCTGCTTTCAGGTACAATTTAAAGAGAAATTGAGTTACAAAAGACATAAAGGGATTTCATCCAGATGTTTTCTGTAGGAAGTAAGATGCATTGACAGATTCCCTCTTTCACATTTTTACTTTATGCAAGGAAAAAAGGGGAAGGTTTTAATAAAGTTTCGGCATGTAATCAGTTCTAAAACTAAAAACGTTACCCTGATACATAGTCGATGTGCTTTTTCCAAACATTCCTCATCTACCTTGACAGTATTTCAGGTTTTATTCCATTACATATCATTTGTTACAAAAGGAAAAAGGCATGAGATTAGTCTTATGTAGGAGAAGGGCAATTATCTTACAGATTTTCCAGAACCCCTTTTAAATAATCTTTAAAAGTTTATGCATTGTTTTAGGAAATTTAAAATATAAATTACAGGAGTATATTAGTCTCTAACAAAACTCATTTTTGGAAGGTTTTGCAAATATATTATCATCAACACTTTTTCTTTTTTTTAAAAAAATTCAGGAATTGTATTCACCCACATTGATTTTTGTTTTAGGTTTCTTTAAAGTCAGGAAAAGTTACAGACATTGTTTGATCAATGCTACCTCTAACGCAAGAGGTAATTCCTTAGGCTTCCTATTAAAAAGACTAGAAATGTTGAATGAAAAAAAACAAAAAAGCCTACTGTTCTAAGCCTATCTTAAGATGGTGCAGCAAGAGATTCTCGCTGGTTTTTTTGCTGGTTATCATTCTAAACAGAATCCATTCGACTGTCAGTGCTCATTACCGTCACCTATAGAAAGGAAGATAAGTTTAAAACAGAGACCAAAGAAAAATAGGAAAATAAAGGTAAACAATAAAAATTAGAGAAACTAGATCTCTCTTCTACTTTAT
>NW_004444038.1:9144604-9159610 GCF_000243295.1 Trichechus manatus latirostris
CAGAGACCAAAGAAAAATAGGAAAATAAAGGTAAACAATAAAAATTAGAGAAACTAGATCTCTCTTCTACTGATTATGTTTTTATTTTCTTTTCAGCATAATTGCAAAAGGGAACAAGGAGCTGGGATGAAAGACAGGTGCTGACTGTTCTCACGTGTGATACATCTTTCTGTCTTATGACAAAACACAGGTCATCTTTACGCGGTTAAACCGCAAGTCTGATCCTTTAGACTGGTCAAATTTAATGTAGTGTGATTGTATGCTTTCTTGCAGCAACCAGAAATTTACATAATCTGAAAGCCTCACAGATTCAATTTAGAGGCTGATGGCTATTAAGTAAGCATTTGAAGGACAATTAAATGTGTTGAAGAATATACCAAGAAATGCATTAAACTCCCTGTTCTCTTGTTAGTTAATCTAATTTTACATCTATTCTTCATGGATAAAATGGAGATACAGTTGTCCACTGTATCACCTCTTAAGGGCTTCTGAGTGCTATCCCCAGAGGTTTTCCCAAGAACCACATTTAGGTATATTACATAGTTTAAGGGTTGCTGACATCTTCATCTTTTTTTTAATTCAAACTGAACTGTAAATTTTAAGGACTTCTTTCATGTTGCAAATATCTCTAATTTTTCATCACTCACCCAATGTCCCCAGAAAGGTGGTCAAGAATAAAGGAAGATAATGTAGGAAGCGGCAAGGAAAAGCGATGGGTACCCGGTGATAACACAAAGCCAGGACCCATCAAGAAGGTATTTACACCCAGCAGGGAAAATGAATGCTGGCCGCAAGTATCAGACCACTCAGGCCTACACCTCACCGTGGACTGAAGTCCTTGGATACTTAACGTAAACGCGGGCTTTGGGGCCCAAAGTATTTAGACAATTGCCTCAGTTCCCTCTCACATGCTGTGTCTCTGATTTCCAGTGGGCATACAGTGGACAGTGTTACATTTTGAGTCATTTTAAATGGGCAAAAAGTGTTTTGAAATGCTCAAAGGGAAGCAGTGGTTGAGGTATCTTTTTAAGTGTTGTTGGATTATTTCGAAGACATGTTAAAATTCTTGGAAGGAATTCTCACTATGGATGTGTATATATACTCAGAGTCCCATTGATGGCCTAGGTCCAGTGGCGTCCCCTATAAAAAGGAATTGAAATCAGAAGCATGCCAATTCCTAGGCATCCCAGTTTCACCACCCTTCCTTCCACACAGTGTTTTCACCGTAACCTCATAAAGCACAACTCGTCTTGTATAGTGCTCTTCCTGCTCTCCTCCCCATCTCCACCTTCCTCAAGTCAAGAACAACAGGTGGTGCCCAGCAGAACCGAATAAACGTTCATGCACTGAATTCCATATCTTAAATCTCTTAGATTTTTTTTTTTTAAGCTGTTGCTCATCAGGATCACAAAGGTTCATAGCAACAAACTCTTCTTTAAATTATAAAGGTTTGTTTATCCTCCCTCTCGTAAAATGTGGGGGTTATCCACAATAGCTTCTCTTAACCCAATATATAGCATGAGTGTAAAGGGGTTCGTTTTTGACATCATGAATGTTTACCTGCAAACGGATTTCATGAACCACGTGGTGTGGCTGTTGCCCGTATTACACAGGCTCGCTGAGTCTTCCTGTCTCTCTTCTGATTTTTTTTTCCCGTAGATTAGAATTGGTGGTTCTATGTGAAGAATAGCCCGCTACGATTTCTACTCTTTTTTTTTTTTTTCTTGTTTTAATCAAGTAAATTGCTAAATAAGGGTGCTTATTTGAGAACAGAAGGAACTAAAACACCAAAGGAACAGCAGAGAGTGAAGCAAAACTTACGGGCAGAATTTAAAAGAGGCATTTTCACAAGGAGGCAGCTTGTCGCAGGTTTTCCGTTGCTCTGGTTAAAGGAAGAACCTTCCCTCTTTGCGACTCTGAATTCCTCCCAAAGAGTCAGCACTCCATTTGGAGATAAAAATATTCTTAGAATATCGGAGAATGAGTTGGTCTTCCCTCTGGCTAAGTCCTCCAAACAGATCTGCATGAATAATCAGGTACACAGGGCGGCGATCCTAGTC
The DNA here is from genome assembly GCF_000243295.1 of Trichechus manatus latirostris. Classification (NCBI taxonomy): domain Eukaryota; kingdom Metazoa; phylum Chordata; class Mammalia; order Sirenia; family Trichechidae; genus Trichechus; species Trichechus manatus. Next base: position 9,146,665 of record NW_004444038.1, read on the forward strand.
TAGGTGATGGCCACCCGGGCTGGAGTCTGTTCCACCCGTGGCCTCTTACACAGAGCTTGCCTCAGTTTGGTCAGCTGGGCTCGACTTCCCTTTGCGAGTTAGCGGAGGGCAGGGGGCCAGACAAAACACACAGGCACCAGCAGTTGTCGATGACACAATTCGACGATGTACGTGGCCGGCGGCAGGTGTTTGGTCTGGTAGCGTGGATGTTCTCCTTCTCTAGTGATTCGAGTTAAGTCTATATTGCCCTTCAACCAGGCTAAGCCCCTTTTGTGTGGGGGGACATGTGTTAGACTTCTTCTGTATTCAATGAGACTGGACATAGTGCTAAATTCATAGCAGAGTCCCAGCAGACGTGTTATTAGTCAGTCAGTCAAGAAAAGTGATGCCAATATGTTTGCCCTGCTGTTGGCCAGTGGCGAGTATTGAAAGCGGCTTCCTGGGCTCCTGAGGCGGGCAGCGGGTGGGACCTGCACAGCCTCTGGACGTCCTGATAGCCTGGAGCACTGCCTTCAAGTGTATGAGAAGATGTTATCAGAACAAGAGCTGCCAAATTATTTTTTGAGGACAGAATGAGAACACGAGGTATAAGTTGAGCAGCATTTAAGCTATATGAATCCATAAAAATGGCAAAAGCAAACACCCATCCCTTTAATCCTTGCCAGCACAGTGCCAGCCAGGCAGCCTAGACATTCAGCAAATTTGTTTTGTTTTGTTTTAATTATGGAAATAATCAGGCATGAACAAAAGTAAAAAACAAGAACAATAAATTCCCATGTATACATCACCCAACTTCAATAATTATCACCTCACGGCCACTCTCGTTTCAGCTAAACTACTGTTTAACTCCACCCCAAATCGTATTACCTCATCTGTAAATACTATAGTACATGTCTTCAAAAAGAAAAAGACCCGTTAAAATTACACCAACCTTTATCACATCTAAGAAAATACAGTAATTTCTTAGTATTGTCAAGAATCCAGCCAGTGTTTAAATTTCCTTGATTGTCCCTCTTTTATAATTTATTTGAATCGGAATCCAAATAAGGTCATACATTGCAGTTGGCCAGTACATCTCTTAAGTCGTTTTTAATCTACAAGTTCATCTTCCATCTCTCTTTTCATTTTCTTGCTATTTATTTGTTGAGAAACCTACTTCATTCGTCTTGTAGTTTTCTGTAGTCTGGATTGTGCAGATTGCTTTCCTGTGGGGTTGTTTAACATGTCCCTCTGTCCTCTGGATTTCTGTACACTGGGAGTTAGATCTAGAGGCTTGATCTGATTGAGGCTTGATTTGGGGGTCAAGAGTACTTCTTAGGCGGGGTGATGTACTTCCATCAAACAAAGCTAGTGTCTCTAGTTGAGTCCTCTTTTGTGATGTTAGCAGCCATAAGCCAGATACATTAATACATCTAATTCTATCATTCTTTCTTCATTTATTAGCTTCAATGATCCAATGAAAAGGAAATTCCCCTTTCAACTATTAATCTGAGGTATAGTTTGTACTGAAAAGAGGAAAAATTCTTTCCAATGTTCAAAATAATAAGTAGTTTCCCTAGTAACTGTCAAAAGTGATCAATGCAATTTTTTCATTATTATTATTATGAGTTCTGAATTCTAACATAGTTGATATATTTCAATCCATTGCAACTATTATCTTTATTGATTTTCAAACTGTTCCATCTTTGGCTAGTAGAAGCCTCTCCAAGGTGACTCCTGAGACCTTTTGACACACACTAGTAGTCTTTGATAGCTTCCTTGTAATGTGATATGTTAAGATGTTCCAGAATCACTAATATACTTCCTACCTTACATATGAAATCAGCCATTTCTCCAAGAACCCTGATTCCTTTTAGTGGCAATGGTACTTAGAGACCACAATCTGGGTAGTAAAGGTACACATTACTAATAGATTGATCATTGTTTGTAGGCCTTCTCAGTGGATAGGGCTAGAAAATATTGTTTTTTAAAGGTGAAATATATCTTGAATTCCTACTAACATTTTCCATTCAAAATTAGGGCCGCAAGGTTTTTGCTTAACCTCAATGACTTTATGTCTCCTAAATCATCAAAAATTCTGGTTTTCAGTGACACTTCCATAAATTACACATTTGCTCTAGGCCTCAACACACACACACAGAGTCTCATAATTATAACACCAACACTACCACCAACAAAATAATTATTAAAACACACAGTTTAAGATTATTTTTGTGCTTAGAATATATCTCACTAGGGATGTGACAGTCAAATTACTGAGTTTTAAAATCACAGGGAAGAGACCCTGTGTGGGTATGCTACCAACTCGATCCACACTTATGTTCAGTTGTTTCATAGGATCTACTATGCTAGGAATAACAAAGAGGAACAGCATTGCTTTCATCATCAAAAAGAACATTTCAGAGTCTATGCTGCAATACATCACTGTCAGATAGGATATCCATATGCCTACTACTAGGAAGACCAGTTAATACGACTATTATTCTAACTTACGCACCAACCATTAATGCCAAAACTGAAGAAACTGAAGATTTTTACCAACTTCTCCAGTCTGAAATAGATCAAACATGCAATCAGTATGCATTGATAATTACTGGTGATTGGAATACAAAACAAAGGAGAAAGATCAGTAATTGGAAAATATGGCCTTCGTGATAGAAATGCTGTGGGAGATCACATGATAGATTTTGCAAGATCAATGAATTATTCATGGCAAATACCTTTTTCAACAACATAAATGGTGACTATACATATGGACCTCGCTAGATGAAATACACAGGAAAAAAATCGACTACGTCTGTGGAAAGAGACAACGGAGAAGTTCAATATCATGAGTCAAAACAAAGTCAGGGACCCACTGCGGAACAAACCATCAACTGCTCATATGCAAGTTCAAGCTGAAGCTAAAGAAAATTAGAACAAGTCCACGAAAGCCAAAGTATGACCTTGAGTATATCCCACCTGAATTTAGAGACCATCTCAAGAATAGATTTGACACTCTTAACACTAATGACTGAAGACCAGAGGAGTTGTAAAATAACATCAAGGACATCATACATGAAGAAAGCAAGAGGTCATTAAAAAGACAGAAAAGAAAGAAAAGACCAAAATAGATGTCAGAAGAGACTCTGAAACTTGCTCTTCAACAGAGAGTAGCTAAAGTGAATGGAAGAAATGATGAAGCAAAAGAACTGAACAAAAGATTTCAAAAGGCAACTTGAGAAGACAAAGTAAAGTATTATAATGAAATGTGCAAAGATCTGGAGCTAGAAAGCCAAGAAGGAAGAACGTGCTCAACATTTCTCAAGCTGAAGAACTGAAGACAAAATTCAAGCCTCAAGTTGCAACACTGAAGGATTTTATGGGCAAAAAATTGAACTACACAGGAAGCATCAAAAGAAATTGGAAGGAATACACCAAAACACTGTACCAAAAAGAAAAGGTCAACGGTCAACTATTTCAGGTTGCATATGAGGTAGCATATGATCAAGAACTGATGGTACTGAAATAAGAAGTTCAAGCTACACTGAAGGCACTGGTGAAAAATAAGACTGCAGGAACTGACAGAATATCATTTGAGAGATTTCAACAAATAGATGCTATGCTGGAAGCATTCACTTGTCTATGTCAAGAAATATGGAAGACAGCTACCTGGCCAACTGACAGGAAGAGATCCATATAAATCCCTATTCCAAAGAAAGATGATCTAATGGAATGTGGAAATTATTAATCAATATTATTAATATCATATGCAAGTAAAATTATGCTGAAGATAATTCAAAACAGTTGCAGCAGTATATCCACAGGGAGTTGCCAGAAATTCAAACCAGTCTCATAAGAAGATATGGGATGAGGGATACCATTGATGATGTCAGATGGATCTTGGCTGAAAGCAGAGAATACCAGAAAGATGTTTACCTGTGTTTCATTGACTCTGCAAAGGCATTCAACTGTGTGGATCATAACAAATTATGGATAACATCGCAAAGAATGGGAATTCCAGAACAGTTAATTGTGCTTATGCAGAACCTGTACATAGACCAAAGTAAAATTAGGAAAGATGTGTGTCAGGGTTGTATCCTTTCACCATGCTTATTCAATCTGTATGCTGAGCAAATAATCCAAGAAGCTGGACTATATGAAGAAGAATGTGACATCAGGATTAGATAAAGACTCAGTAACAATCTGTGATATGCAGATGACACAACCTTGCTTGCTGAAAATGAAGAGGACTTGAAGCACTTACAGATGAAGATCAGAGACCACAGCCCTCAGTATGGATTACACCTCAACATAAAGAAAACAAAAATCCTCACAATTGGACCAATTAGCAACATCATGATAAATGAAAATACTGAAGTTGTCAAGGATTTCATTTTACTTGAATCCACAATCAACACCCATGGAAGCAGCAGTCAAGAAATCAAACGATGTATTGCATTGGGAAAATCTGCTACAAAAGACCTCTTTAAAGTACTAAAAAGCAAAGATATCACCTCGAGGACTAAGGTGCGCCTGACCCAAGCCATGGTATTTTCAATCGCCCCATATGCATGCTGAAGCTGGATAATGAATTTGGAATACTGAAGAAGAATTGATGTATTTGAATTATGGTGTTGGCAAAGAATACTGAATATACCACGGACTACCAGAAGAATGAACAAATCTGTCTTGGAAGAATTATAGCCAGAATGCTCCTTGGAAGTGAGGATGGTCAGACTTCATCTCATGTACTTTGACATGTTATCAGGGGGCACCAGTCCCTGGAGAAGGACATCATGCTTGGTAAAATAGAGGGTCACCGAAAAAGAGGAAGACCCTCAAGGAGATGGACTGACACAGTGGCTGCAACAATGGGCTCAAACACAGCAATGATTGTGAGGCTGGTGCAGGACCAAGCAGTATTTTGTTCTGTTGGACATTGGGTTTCTGTGAGTCAGAACCGACTTGACGGCACCTAACAACATCATATATTAGTATATATGTTATATATCTATATATATTATATATATATACATATATATGCACACAGGTTATCTGTATGCCCTCCTCCACACTATTACATAAATGGTATCAGACTATATACATTCCTCAACTGTTTTTACACTGCATAGTGCTCCTCTGCACTTAATTGTGAATAAATATAGCTTATTCAACAAGTCATCCATTGATGGATATTTGGGCTGTTTCCAGGTTTGTTTGTTTTGTTATTACGTATAGTGGTACAATGAATAATCCATGAGTATGTAATTTTGTATTTTTCCAGTGTATCCTTGGAGTGGATTATTAGAAATGGGAAATGTAATTTTCCTAGATTGTGACAAATTCCCTCCATAGTGGTTGCACCATTTTGCATTGCCTCTAGTGATGTACGTCTTGGAAGAAGTACAACCAGAATTCTTCTTAGAAGAAGGGATGGTGAGACTACATCTTACATACTTTGGACGTGTTGCCAGGAGGGATCAGTCCCTGGAGAAGGACATCACACTTGGTAAAGTAGAGGGTCAGCGAAAAAGAGGAAGACCCTCAAGGAGATGGACTGACACAGTGGCTGCAACAATGGGCTCAAGGATAACAACGATTGTCAGGATGGCGCAGGACCGGGCGGTGTTTCGTTCTGTGGTGCACAGGGTCGCTATGAGTTGGAACTGACTCAACAGCACCTACCAACAACAACAATTAGTGATGTAGGAGACAGACTCTTTTCCTCTACAGCACTGCCAACCAAGTATTTGTTAAGCTTTTAGATTTTCATCTGATAGAGGAAAAATGACATCTCAGCATTGTTTTAGTAAGTGTTTCTTTATTATAGGAACGTTCAGCATTTCCAAAGAACACAATAGGATCTCTAACATGTTGAGCTACAGTCTGTCCGGAGGCAGGAAGCTAAACTGACCTCTCACAAAAAAGGGAAGTTTACATACCTAATAGATTTTTTGAATGAATGAATGCTTGGCTTAATAAATGAGTGTTGTAATTAAAAATCAATAAATGTCACATTAAGTTAGCTACAGACCCAACCAACCCAGTATTCATTCACAAGTTCGTGAAAGAGCATGGTTGCTGTACGTCAATATACCAGTCTTATTACATACTGCCTGCTGTAACCCTCTTTTAATGATGCTTTTCAATTTCATTTCCATCAGCATTTATGGAACTCCTGATATGTGCTAGTCATTGAGATACACCTGCAATGACTCCATCTCTCCTGAGTGAATATGAAGCTTTCTGAAAATCATTTATCTTTTTATATTGTGCTGATTAGGGGAGTCGAGGTACCACATTATGGAAACCGTGCAAAGCTGTAATTGTATATTTGCACCTCTGTCTGCATGCAACATTGCTTTAGGGAAAAGAACACGAAGTAGGTGAGTCTTTGAGGAATTTTCATACCTGAGATTCTGATTTGACAAGTATCCGATGCTTAGAAAGTGATTTTCTTCTTAGAACTAATTTTGAAGGACCAAAAATTGTATCATAACATCTTTTTCACTGTGGCTACATTATTTATCTTCCTCCCTATGGGCCACACACACACTCACATGCCACGGGCCTCATTCTAGGGTAAGATTTGGGAAGGCAAGAGTTTTTGTCTGGAGTTGCCTCATTGAGCGACACATCTTCAGCCAGAGGAGACCTATACTGAAAATTGCCGGTAAAATAAACTATCTGTTGTGTGTAAATGTTCCTTCGCTTTGAGTTTGCCCCAGCGTGAAAGTCACTCTTCAGTGCTAGGCATCAACCTCTTTTTCACAGCACAAAGCTCATGTGGATTGGGTACGGGGGGACTGAAAATGCTTTTATACTGTTGCTTGAAAAGGGGGTGACATTTTCTTACCAATAATTAGCCCAGTCATCAAGCGGCACAGTGTAAAGGTGCTGACACCTTCCTCAATAGCGGTGAGTGATGTGTGTAAATAGCATTGATTAGAATATGATTTCAAATGAATGATGTGATCAAGTCTTGACATAGAAGTGCTCCTGCCCCATGTCAGTCACTCGCTTCCTGCCAGGTGTACCTACCGTTACCCCCAAATAGCCTTTATGCAGCTCGGGTGCCTGCAAGGCTGTCACTTTACCTGCACAGTGTCTGGTTGGAATGGCTTCTAAAGACTGTTCCTCACATCCACCTACCCCTCCCCATCTCACATCCACCTCTCCCCACCCCCAGGCTTGCCAAAACCACTGGAGACGCGCTAAATTGGAACCAGCCATGAGGATAACTGAGAGGAGGAAAAGAGGCTTCTCACCCTCCAGCCTCCCCTGCTTGAGACGGGTGTGCGGGTGTGTGGGTGTCAGAGGGAATGTGCTGGAGAGACGGCAGGGCTCAGCCACTCTCCTCACAGAATCCTTTCCCGTCCTCCCACCCCTTGCCTTCCTCCTCTTTCCCATTCACATGAGGGGAGAGGTGACCGCTCTGTCTGAGGTAAAATCTATCCTCTTGTTTTCTTAGTATCTATCTGCCAGTTGGCCCCCTTGTTGATCTATGTTTGTCTTTTTACTGAGGTTTAAACTTGGGTCCTTGCTCTGTGCTATTTCTATACTTAAATTAAAAAAAAAAAAAAACAAAGTCACAGGTATTTCTTTCTCAGCTCCACAGGATGTACGAAAGGTCAAGAAATGAAATCTATACATGGTTCCTGTTGGAATTTTCCTCCTGAATTCTAGACAAGGTAACATGAAAAAAAGGCACATAAATGAAAGAGAGGAGAGGGAAAAGGTAGGAACTAAGACTAGACCTGTGGTGTGTCGGTACGGTGGTGAACACATCACATGCATTAGTGCATTACGTCCCCATAAAAGCCTGATGTGGTAGTACCGTTATCCCCGTTTTACAGATGAGGATACTGAGGCTCAGAGAGATAGGCTCATGGACACAACCAGTAAGTGGCAGACTCAAACCAACTCACACCTGGACTCAAACCCAGGCTGTCTGACTCAGAAATCTAAGCTCCTTAGCTCCCTTCCCCGTGACCCAAATATACAGACACTTTGTTGGAATCCTCACCATCAGCAGTACTCTGTGTAACTTCTTGTTCACAGGAGATACTCAGATGTTGACAGAGTTAGTTTACTTGTATTGTTACTGAATCGGTTCTTCAAGATGAACTATAAAATTAAATTTGTACAAGAGCTGAGATCTCCTCTTTTTATTCCCACATCTACATCAGGAAGCTGATGTAAAGAAGTAAGGCAACTATCCTGATAATTCATTAAGAATTCTCTTTAACAATTTCCAGAATATTAATGGATTTTTAAATAATTGAGGTAATACATTTATTTATCCATCAGATGTAGCATTGACCTTGCTAATGTTAGATACAGATTCCTGAAAGGTAAGAAGAAGAGAGATACTAAAGGATGAAAGAGAGAAAACAAGACTTTTTGCTCCTCTACGACCAGCTACAGAGTCCCTGGGTGGTGCCGGTGGTTAACAGGCTTGGCTGCTAACTGAAAGGCTGGAAGTTCTAGTCCACTCAGAGGTGCCTCAGAATAAAGGCCTAGGGATCTACTGCTGAAAACTCAGTCTTTGAAAATCCTATGGAGCATAGTTCTACTCTGACACACATGAGGTTGCCATGAGTTGGAGTTGATGTGATGGCAATGATTTTCCTTTATTTTATTTTTTTATAGCCCGTTACGGACTTTTCTAGGTATCTTTGTGTACAAGTAGCTTACTTCTTCCACCTATTGCTGCCTTTTCCGATAATGGGGAACTACTACCGAGAGAGGTTTCATGCAGGGCTAAAAACCCCATTGCCGACGAGTTGTTTCCAACTCATAGAGACTCTGTAGGACAGAGCAGAACTGCTCCCAAAGGATTTCCACGGCTGTGATCTTTATGGAAGCCAACCGCCACATCTTTCACCCATGAAGCAGCTGGTAGGCTCAAACCATTGACCTTTTGGTTAGCAGTCAAGTGCTTTAAGCACTGAGCCACCAGGGCTCCTCCATGTAGGACTAGTCACCTTTAAGAGAGGGATGAGGAGAGCTTAATCTCTCAGTGTTTATTTTTCATTCTATAATGTTCTAAAAAAGAAAGGGATATTTTAATCTCAACCCCCTACTACAATTCGTTAAGATGTCCATTCCAACCACCTCACCACACCCGATTATTTATTGTGTTAATTTCTGAATCCTTACTTCAAATATAATTACGTTTTACTCTTTTTTCAAATACAGGTACTTTTCTCTAGAGGTAGAACCTTTGAATTCAACATCTAGACAAACCATTTAGAAATCATCCAATGCCCAAGTGAATTGCAGAGAAAAAAGTGAAAACCTAAAGTGATATTTGTAATGCTAATTGGTGACTTTCTCCCTCCCCTCTCCAAACTCTGGCTTGATATCAGAAGCAGTGGTCTTAAGAAGGCACCACAATCTCTAGGTGAGCAGGTATAATTCAAGTCCAAACATCTGTGTTGCTTTTCTGGTTTTCTGGGACAACTTGGGCAAGTCATCGACCGCCTCTGTGTCCGTGAGCTCCAACGCTTCTTTTCTCAGGATGTCATCAGATCACGTTGAGGTAGTTGTTGTTTTGCTGTTTTTTGTCAATTTCAACTCATAGCAACCCCATATGACAGAGCAGAACTGCCCCCATAGTGTTTTACAGGCTGTAATCTTTATGGGAGCAGATCACCAGGTCTTTTTTCTGCAGAGCCGCTGGGTGGGTTCAAATCGCCAATCTTTTGGTTAGCAGTGGAGTGATTAACCGGTTGCACCACAAGGGCTTTTTCATGTTGAGGCTAATGTGATGAAATTCCTTCAACAAGTGTTTCTAAAGTCTCTCTCTGTTAGAAAACTGTGCTCCCAGGGGCTGCTCTACGGAATATAAAGCTGAGACTCCTTTCTCTAATTCAGAGAAAGCAACATAAGCGTTGAAAATTAACAATATGAGGCCAAAATAGGGGTTGTCATAAGACCTTCTAAGGTTAAATTTCCAATATCCATACAGGCACTATGCGGGTTGAAATCAGAGGCGATGGAGAACACCAGTACGTGGAAAGTCAGGGAAGGTTTATGGCAAAGGTGGTGGTTGTTGTTAGGTGCTGTCAAGTCCATTTCGACTCACAGAGACACATGTGGCAGAGTAGAACTGCCCCATAGGGTTTTCTAGGCTGTAATCTTTATGGAAGCAGATCGCCAGGTCTTTCTCCCACAGAGCTGCTGGGGGGTTCAAAGCATCAACCTTTTGGTTAGCAGGGGAATGCGTAACTGTTGTGCCACCAAGGCTACTTTAGGGCAAAGAAGAGACTTCAATTTGATCTTAAAGTTTCAGCAGGTTTAACAGGTAGAGAAGAGAGATAGGATCCCAGTTGGAAAGGATGGCGCAGGCCAAGAAATGAGATGAGAAAGTAAGTGATTTAGAGCAGAGGACATGTCTAGAAGGGTAAGAATCATAACTGTTAAATTATCAATTCTTAAAAAGAATTGGCCAATGTTCAACCATTTCAGGAGACAGCATACGATCAAGAACGGATGGTACTGAAGGAAAAAAAAAAAACAAGGCTCTGGGAATTGACAGAATACCAATTTAGATGTTTCAACAAACAGTTGCAACTCGGGAAGAACTCACTTGTCTATGTCAAGAAATATGGAAGACAGCTACCTGGCCAACCAGCTGAAAGAGATCCATATTTGTGCCCATTCCAAAGAAAGGTGATCCAACAGAATAAAGAATTTATTGAATGATATCTTTTAATATCACATGCAAGTAAAATTTTGCTGGAGATAACTCAAAAATGGTTGCAGCAGTATATCAACAGGGAATTGCCAGAAATTCAAGCCAGATTCAGAAAACTACCCGGAACGAGGGTTATCATTGCTGATGTCAGATGGATCCTGGCTGAAAGCAGAGAATACCAGAAAGATGTTTATCTGTGTTTTATTGTCTATGCAAAGGCATCTGACTGTGTGGATCATAAGAAATTATGGATAACATTGTGGAGAATGGGAATTCCAGAACAATTAATTGTGCTCATGCAGAACCTGTACATAAACCAAGAGGCAGTCGTTCGAACAGAACAAGGGGATACTGTGTGGTTTAAAATCAGGAACGGTATGTGTCAGGGTTGTATCCTTTCACCATACTTATTCAATCTGTACGCTGAGCAAATAATCCAAGAAGCTGGACTATGTGAAAAGAATGTGGCATCAGGATTGGAGGAAGACTCACTAACAACCTTCGATATACAGATGACACAAATTTACTTGCTGAAAGGGAAGAGGACTTGAAGCACTTACTGATGAAGATCAAAGACCACAGCCTTCAGTGTGGATTACACCTCAACATAAAGAAAACAAAAATCCTCACAACTGGACCAATAAGCAACATCACGATAAAGAGAGAAAATACTGCAGTTGTCAACAATTTCATTCTACTTGGATACACAATCAATGCCTATGGAAATAGTAGTCAAGAAATCAAATAATGTATTGCATTGGGAAAATCTTCTGCAAAAGACCTCTTTAAAGTGTTAAAAAGCAAAGACATCAGTTTGAGGGCTAAGGTGCGCTTGACTCAAGCCATGGTATTTTCAGTCACCTCATATGCATGCAAAAGCTTGACAATGAATAAGGAAGACGGAAGAAGAATTGATGCCTTTGAATTATGGTGTTGGTGAAGAATATTGAATATACCATGGACCGCCAGAAAAACGAACAGATCTGTTTTGGAAGGACAGCCAGAATGCTCAGTAGAAGCAAAGATGGCAAGACTTGGTCTCACCTACTTCGCACATGTTATCAGGAGGGACCAGTCCCTGGGGAAGGACATCATGCTTCGTAAAGTAGAGGGTCTGTTAAAAAGAGGAGGACCCTCAGTGAGATGGATTGGCACAGTGGCTGCAACAATGGGGTCAAACATAGCAACAATTGTGAAGATGGCACAGGACCGGGCAGGGTTTCGTTCTGTTGTACATAGGGTTGCTAGGAGTTGGAATGACTCAACGGCCCCTAACAACAGCAACAGCTTAAAATCAGATGGCATAGCATTCAAAATGCTAATTGAAAAAGTTCATGCTTAATTTTCTGCATAATGGGCAGCCATTGAAAGTGATATGAGAAGCAAATCATTTTAGGAAATGTTTTTGTGTGTTCTGCTATGGTCATCTTCTCATTAAAATATTAGAAGCTAAAAATAATGTGTCCTTTTAAAATATGTGGAAAATATAGAAAAGTATAAAAAAGAAAAAGTTATCCATAAAAGCATTACTCTCAAACTACCACAATTCATCAAGCATTAAAGAGCAAAACAAATGAGAAAGGGAAAAAGTAGAGACAAGCAAATCATTGCAAAGTACCCATAATGAGAAAATATAGCTAGTCGTTGATAGATTATCCTTTTGTTAGCATTTCATTTATTGAAGTTAATTGTTCAGCCTAATTATCCTGTCAAAATCATATGCTGTTACCAAATAAAAATGTGATTTACAAAAATGTATGAACATCCCAAATCTTGCATTTTATGCTAAGAAACAAATCTGGTCAATTCTCTTCATATGCTATTACTTTTGACCTGGTGGGATGGTTTGAAGAAATTGAGTTTTATAATTAATTTTGGAAATGGAGGGCAAATAGAAGAATACTTCATTAATTAGAGATTTTTCTTCTTTCTCTAGTCATTAGTTGGTTCTCAGTGCCTTCTGAAAGAATTGATCATAAACCATTTTCCTTTAGTTTCTTCATTAATAACATGGAACCGTATAACTGCGTGCCATTCATGAGACAAGCATATGTGAGAGTAAATCGATATTTTCCAGTGTTTGGGAATTCTCAGAGAATAGCTACTGAGTGCAAAGCGTCATTTTCATTTCTTTGGAAAATAAATGTGTTGGGAAAAAACTGGTGTGGCTGTCTTTTCACCCCATGGGTAAACAGCTTTAGAGTGCTGTTCTCTGATGTGCTTCATGAAGAAAATGTTACAGTTAAATCTATGGTAGGTTAT
>NW_004444038.1:9160844-9211512 GCF_000243295.1 Trichechus manatus latirostris
AACAGAGTTTCTTAATCTATGGTAGGTTAGAACAGAGTTTCTTATCAGTTGTGTGTGTGATTTGGGCTCCTTGACAATATGAGTCAAATGGACGGATTATTCCTGAAAAACAGCAATTACAGCAACAGGCATGGTCAACACATTGGACTTGATGGAAACTGGGACTTGCATAATTTTTTTGTTGTTGTTGTTAATCCTATTGGTCAGAGCTTCATCTGGTTAGGGATGATATTCATGCCAAGTCCCCAGTAACTAAGGTACCAGTAACTTAACTGACTGTGTCTCAGCCCCAAACAAATCTCCATGTTTGATCAAAACATATAGAACCCTAGTGGAATAGAGAGAATATTCAACTGCAGTCATGTGCAATATGTATTTTGGGTGTGGAATATAGTCATTTTAGAATAAAAAACCTACTTGAACTTGTAAAACAGCATATAAAATTACTTATTAAGTTATAACATAAAAACAAAGAACAATTGCCTATCACTTCATAAAATCCCAGATCTTTACTCATCTATACTCTTCCCCTAGCAGCAAAACCACACAAAAAAAATGAAGAAGCCTTTCTTAACGTTCACGAACAACCTCAAAACTAACCCAGGAGCAATCTCTCTGCAAAGAATATTCCTTCCCACCCCATGAGTTCTCATTCCTCTGTATTGACAGTTTACAGAATCTTCAGTAAATTGAACTAGTTGCCGAAGGAAAAACAAAGTCCTCATTCTTGAGAAGGTGCCTATAGAAGGCTTGCTGTCAGCGGGGTTCTGAGTGAGGTCCTGGGGCTGCGTATGGGACACTCGGAACGTCTCCATCTCCTTTGTAAACATAGGGGTCTGGGGGGATTCCTTTGCAGAAAGACACCAGGAGGAAGCATCTTCATAGCAAACTAAGAAGAGAGCATGGAACCGGAATTTTCAAAAATATTGGAACATATTCTGAGTAACTTGAAATAGAAATTGCCATCCAAGCTAGAAAAGTTAAAATAAGAAGATAATGGATGAATTAAAGGGGGAGTGGGAAAGCATAGGTATCAGTTGAATCTGTTCTCTGCACCCTACCACAGAATGGTTCAAGTAGAAGTCAAATGTGATGGTCAACTCCTTATTTCATTTCTGAATATCTCTAAAACAATAAAGGGTACCATATTTGAGTAGCTAATTAAATCAAATCCTGCGGTTAGTTCCATTTTAATTAAATTGACCTCACATAAGAAAGGACTAGAAGCCCATTCCAGAACAGTGTTCATTCTTAATGAAAGAACAGCTTCAAACATTCCCCAGGACAACTGCAAACATCATTTATTTGGTCTTTGAATTTGCTTTTTGTTTAGTAAATACTACTGGTGGAAATCACAAGAAATTCTATTGTCTTCCTCTTTGCCTTCCCTCCTCACTCCAGCCCCAACCTGGTCTTCTGCTAGAGGGGAGGCTGAGTGCTGCCTGACTCAGAATCTATCCTTATGTTAGGCATGAAAAGATGAATTAAGAGGGTATCTTTCCTTGATGGATGGTTTTTTTCCTTTTCGTTACACTGAAATATTGTTGAATTTCCCCTAAGTTTGAACAGGATTTGCAACTGGGAAACGTGTAGCTATCAGCTGCCATATTAGTATTCATAATTATCACCAGTAATTGTTACAACAGGTTCCTAACAATTACCATTTTCAGCCACAGAACCAGGGAAAGTGCCATTCATTTCACTAAACAGTGTGGTTTTTATTAAACAAGACTGTCCAAGCATGAGCAAAAATGAAAAACGGGGAATACTAAATATATATTTAAATGCAGACAAATTCCGATGACAAGGTAGTTATTTCCTTCCTAGCTCAAATCAAAATTTTAAACCGTTTACTTCCTTTATGTCTTCCAAAGAGTTTTATGTAACAAACTTTCAGTGTCGTGACTAATAGCCGTTCTTGCCAAGGATTACTCTCTTAAAACTGCTACTCAACCTTTGTGATTTGCAGTATACTTCTTATTACAGGATGCATTATGCAGAAACCCTCAGCTATGTGATGGGACATGGCAACCCTGCTGTGTGAATGCCTATCAGCGCTTCTTTTAAGACCCTTTCTCGATTGTCAGCAAAGTATTTTTTAAGGTTAAAAGGTGTAAAATTATTCTGAAATGCTTTTCTGACCTGTCGCCTATCACTGCAAAGAGCTATAGTTCATTTTTTCCCCCTAAAATTGTATTTTTTTGAAATGCAGTAATATTATAAGAATATGCTTTATACAAGGAAAATAGTTTCCTGAAATTTTCAGGTTTTTTTTTTTTTTTTTCTTTTGCATGCCTTCTTCTCCAATGACTGCAATATTAACCATTGTTTCAGGCTTAGAATTGTAATTTTCAATTCGATTTTTCTTACCTCAAGCCTCCATTTCCGTGGTGAAATTAACACAAATGACCATTATATTTTGCATCTCTTTCGTTCTTTCTTTTAACTATTGCTGTTATGGTGGTTGCTTCATATTCCATAATGTCAAAGTCAGATTCACCACTGTCATGAGGTCTAATCTTGTTACTCAGAGGCACACGGGGCCGATGAGCTATCATTCTCTAAGTTGCACCTGAACTTTGGTTGAAGCCACACTGGGAATCAGCAGGAATACCAGGAGGTTTTGACTCTTCTGCCTTGTCTGCTTTCATGGTTTTCCAAGCTCGCTTGGCTAGAGAATTCCCAGGCCTGGTAAATCATTTAAGGTCAATGATCCTATAATTTTAGATCCTTGGCCTATGAGGCCCTGTCTCCTGTTTTCCATAGGGTGGAATTCCCAGTTGTCACTAATCACTCACTTATGCTCCACTGAAATGCCTGGTAGATTTTGAAAACCTGTGGGCCATGCCCACAAGCACTGGATCGTCCCGGGTAGGAGGAAAATCACTGGTGAAGTTCAGCACAGTGTGAAGACAGCAGGCCCATTCCCCGCATCTTAGAACAAAGAGAGAAGTCCGTCTGCCGGTATCAATTGAAGCTACGCCTAAATTAAACAGAACTTATTAAATTTATGTTTGTACGCTTCATTCGCGTGAAGTAATCTGGGTCAGAGCTGTGCTTCTTTTCGTTGCTATCGATTTTGCACGGCTCATACCACTCTAGGCTTGTGTTCTTGTTTAATCTTCACGGACTAGGTAGACAATGTGTACGGATTTACAAACGATGGTGCCAATCAGGAACACAGACTGGATTAACTGTAGACTTTGGCCTTGCTCTCTCATTGCGATAATTAGTTATTTCCAGAGTTACCTTCACTTGTGATGGTTTATGAGTTTATACTTGTTTGATGTTTAATAGTTTAAAATCTGCTTGACATTTTAAAGAACATCAGTAGCCTTTTCCTGTAGAGTCAACTTTCAATGAACTGAAGGCATTTTATGTGCCCTCAGCAGAGATGAATGGGCTGAGCGTTGTAAAATACAACAGAATCCTCAGTCAAGAGAGAGACTATTAGTACCCGTCAAATTCCACCATGTACCTGTTTTCCCACCTCTCTCCGTCCGTTTTTTGATATGTTCACAGGAGAAGGAAATAACCCCTTTTCTACATTCCATTCTTCAGCTACTATGTCATTCTTGGTAGCACTGTAGGCATACGAACCCACACTGAAGGAGGGCTGTGGGAAGAACTAAAGGCATCAGGTCTTGCTCAGGCATGAAGCCTGAGACGAGAGAAAGCACCGGCGAGCGTCAGACAGCGACACTGCTGATCAGAGAGAGCTGTCTTCTCAGCGCCACTAAAGCTGGGGACAGATTTGCCATGAAGCTAAGGAAGCTTAAGCACCCGCATCCAAGGCTCAGGGAGATACCCCAGCAATGTGCTGAAAGGTTGTATGTGTTTGGACGATTCACAGAAGTATTCTAACCACAACCAGTTAAAACTGTGTCTCTTCTCCCTGCGTTCTCCTCATCCATTTCACCTCCTGTTAAGTTAGGGGGTAGGAGCCCTGGTGGCACAGTGGTTTAAGTGTTTGGCTGCTAACTAAAAGGTCGGCAGTTTGAATCCACCAGCCACTCCTTGGAAACCCTATAGCTCTGCTCTGTCCTACAAGGCTGCCATGGGTTGGAATGGGACTCATTGGCAATGGGTTTTTGGTTTTGTTTTTCGGCTGGGTGGCAGTGGAGTGGCCACTGGCATTTTTGTGAACCAGCGAAGGTGAAGCTGAGTTAGGGAGACACATCGTTTGGATTAGTAGAATATTTTTATGAGGTCCACAGTCAGTTTGCTTCTGCTAGAGGACATTGATGACGAACTGGTTCATCAACTCATCAACTGATGCCATCAATTCAAAGATCTCCTCACAGTACTAGAAAATTAAAAATAATCTGAAATCTCACAGCTTCTACATGAAAGAAACTTGATAGAGGTTTTCCCCAAATTTTCTAACGTTTAAATATTTACATGAAATTACCAAAAACTAGTTGTAAAACTGAAAGAAAATTTTCTAAATTGATTATAATTAAAAACAAATTTTGATCAACCTGAAAGAGTAAAGACTGGATTGTATTTCTATTCTTCCTGTAGAAAATGCTATTATACAGTTGTTGTCATATGAAGAGGGGATCAAAGAGAACGTAGTTAAAAAACGAAGAGAAAAGATATTATGGAGGAGTGTCAGGCAGGTAACAGTTTTGTGTGTACGTGTGGATTTCATGATGCCTAAGGTATTTACCAAGGCGCCCTGGCGGTGCAGTGGTTAAAGCTATGGACCGCTAACTGAAAGATTGGCGAGTCAAAACCACCCCAGGCTCTGTGGGAGAAACATGTGGCAATCTGCTTCCATAGAGATTTATAGCCTTGGAAACCCTATGGGGTGGCTATGAGTCAGAATCGACTCCACAGAAGTGGGTTTGGTTTTTGCGTTTTTAAGGTATTTCTCAAGGAGCCTGTTGGTGCAGTGATTAAGTGCTTGGCTGCTGATCGAAAGGTTGGCCGTTCGAACTCATCAGTCCAGTAGCCACCCCATGGGAGAAGTATGTGGCCATCAGCTTCCATAAGATTGGCAGCCTTAGAAACTCTATGGGGAAGCTCTACTCTGTCCTGTACGGTCGCTGAGTTCCTGTCAATTTAACAGCAACAGGTTCGGTTTTTTGTTTTGTTTTGTTTTTTGGTAAGGTATTTTTTTGGTATTTTAAAACTGGTAATTTGCTGTGATTTCTTTTTTCATTCTAAAAAAAAAATCCCCTTTTGTAACTAATTTTGTACTTTAAACTTTGTATTCCTTTTTCCTAAAGAGGAGCTTCCAATCATAAAAGATGAACTCCACAAATTTGGATCTTCCCCTGCTAATCCTTACAGTATTACACCGAAAGCAATATTTTTAACGCCTTTAGAACTCTTCTTCTTACTCCTGTTGGTGAAAAATAAAGACAATTTTATCCTAATTTGTATTAATTTAGAATCCTGTTCTATTTGAAAAGTGATCAGTACCACTTTTGTTGGTACTCTTGCTACTTATTCTGAAGAAAAGCAATAAATGAAAGCCCTGTGGGTCTTGTTGAAAACAATGAGCAAATTTTGCCAATGTGAAGAACTTTTTAAACACTTACCGCACTGTGTAATTCTGCTTTTTCTTATACTAGTTATTTTACCTGTGTAATTCAAAGACTTCATACTAGTGTTGGCAGGTCACTGCTAATTAGCACACATTTTGCCGCTCGCATTGAATATTGCTGGGTATGTGTGTATATAGTGTATGTTTGCCTTGTACTCATAATTCACATTCATTTCTAAGCCCTGGCCTCTTAATTTAGGTTGTCATTTCCAAAGCTGACATGTAACAATGGAATCTTAAAAAAGAGTGCTAGTCTTGGCATACAGGGACTAGATCTCTCGTTCACCTCTCTGTGTGGCTTTGGGTAATTCACTTATCTCAAGTTTCCTTACCTATAAAATGGTGATAGTATTGTCTGTCTCACAGGGTAATTGTAATTTATTAATAAATGAGAATGTGCTTAAAACACTTTGAAATGCCTCTTGCTACACAAATTTAATTGTGCTATTGTAATTAATTTTTGAGATCCTGATAATTTGTATTTGTCATGTTTGGATATACAGGGAAGAAGAGCATGTGGATTAAAACATGACCTTTTTACCCCATTAGTGGTTTCCAGGGGCTGGGCAGGGGGAGGAATGGCTTGTGACTGCTTCACGCCGACGCGTTTCCCTTTGGGGTGACGGAAATGTTTTGGGACTAGATAGAAGTGATGGAAGTACACTGGATTGTATACTTTAAAATGGTTACTTTTATGTTATGTGAATTTTACCTTAATTTTTTAAAAACTGATCTTTGAAACTGGACCCAAATAGGTTTGCATACTATGCGACACAGTGTATGTTGTTTAAGGTTTCCATTTCCTCCTTTGTAAAATGAGGCTAATAATAAAGCTTACCTCACAGGGTTGTGGCGAACATTTAATGAGATTATATACAAAGTGTTTAGCACAATGCCAGGCACGCAGTCATTGCTCAAAAATGCTAGCTGATACTCAGCTCATTATTAATCACCTGAGCATTTGGAAAAACAGCATTCCATCAATTGATCTCCCACATTGAGAAAAATCAAATACAGTCAATCAACAGATATTTATTGGGAACTTACTATGTGCCTAGCTCTGTGCTGGATGCTGCATGATACCACGCAGCAGAACTGGCCGCTAGGATTTCCAAGGAGCAGCTGGTGGATTCAAACTGCCAACCTTTTGGTTAGCAGCCATAGCTCTTAACCACGGCACCACCATGGCTCCATGATACCACAAGATGTACAAAATACGGCCCTGGTTCAGTTTTTAAGAGTCGTTTCAGTGAATTATCAGACTATCCAGAACCTATGTGAACTTTAGCTAGAAGATGTTTACTTAGGAACTAAAGGGGTCAGATTTCAAGTAGTAAGTCCCAAACCACTTCGTATATTTTTGGAAGAAATTTATGACCTTGAGATAATCCACCAAAACAGACTTTCATAACTGCTTTCAGCCAGATGTATTCTTGGAGACCAGCAGTGGTTATTCACCTAAAGCGGCTGTCCTTCACCTGCTGAGTGTCCAAGACTCTCCTTACACTCGTCTTGCTCAGTCCTTGTTGAATGAGCAAAGAAGCACCCTTAGAGTTGGCGACTTTTGAAGTCATACCCACATGAGGCATTTCTAGGATTCATGGCGTGATCATGTGCCAAGAGAGCTTGAGGGAAAAACGGTGGAATGAACAACAGTTATTTAATCACCATCACAGCCAGAGAGTCAACCTATCAACCTGGGCATGCAATGTAAGAGCAATGGTGTTGTTGTACTTCTGCTGATGACATACATGTTATTGTCATTGCTAGGGGCTGTCGAGTGGGCTCCAACTCATAGGAACCCCATGTACAACAGAATGAAACACTGCCTGGTCCTGCTCCATCTTCACAACGTTGCTGCGTTTGAGCCCATTGTTGCCGCCACTGGGTCACACATGCCCCCCCATATTCTCTGATACTGCATGCACCCCCCTCTGTTATTAGCTAATATCTCTCCACTAGCTTGGCACTTAAACAACTTCAAAAATTGCCTGCATGTATTTACTCTCTTAAATAACTAATTGCCACATGAAAATATCAGGCTGGGTTCCTGGGGTGTGCTGATGAGGGTTTATGTCAGCTCCACCAGTGAGATAAAATACGTTATCTTGGCAAAATCTGCATTGGTGTGGTCAGCGTAAGTCAACACATAGATATGCTGAAGTCCACGTCTGATCCTGAGGCACACACAGGGGTTGCACATGCTTTTCGTTGCATAATCTGAGACCTCTGTTAAAGCAGTGATTGTGTCATACAGGAACTGAGAGAAAGGATGAGACAGGAGCTGATGGAAGCACAACATCGTGAATCCACTAAATGCTTCTGGACTGTATACTTTAAAATGGTTATTTTTATGGTGTGTGAATTTTACCTTAGTTTTTTAAAAGCTGATCTTTGAAACTAGACCTAACTAGGTTTGCATACTATGCGACACAGCTATGTTGTTTGAAGTTTCAATTTCCTAAAACCCCTATCACAGCAATAATTGTATTATATAGGAACTGAAAAAAATGAAGAGAAATATGATTTGGGAAGATGCCCACACTGGAAGAAAGGGAGTTAAGTAAGAAGCTTTAGTAACTTCTGAGTTTATATCAACGCATGATTCCTTCTCACACACACCAAAACCACTTGCTTTGAATTCAGCTCAGTCTTTGCCATCTGCCCCAATCCTTTTCTCTCCCTTCCTAGACTTCTGCCCTAGAGTCCATCCCAGACGCACTCACAGTGCCTTGTCCCTGCCCTGTCCTAATGGTTCCTAGTACTGTAAATAACTTAAAATACCAATAGACTCCAAAAGTTTTTTTAAAGGAGCAGCTATAGCTGCACACCAAAAGCCAGCCTTGACTTATACACACTGCACGCTTCCCTTTGTGGTCACGTGGAGCCCTTCTGACAAGAACAGACGCAGCAGTGTCATTGTCATTCACATCATATCAGAGTGACGTGATTAAACACAAAACATCCAGAATAGGTAAATTCACTGAGACAGAAGAAGGTTAGCGGGGATGAGGGTGGGGGATGGGGGTCCAAAAGTAAGTAAAAAAGAGGACAACCGACCCTGCTTCTAAGGCAACAGATGCAAATATCACTGTGATGATTTAGTGCTGATTTAGAGCGAAAAATTTAAAGCCACTCCCCTCTGAAAGATATCTTGACTTTCTAAATGTAAGTGGAGTGCTTAAAAAAATGCACAGGTCAATGTGTGGCACACAGAAAATATTCAATAAAAGGTCACTCAGCTATGACTAAAAAATAGACAAACACAGCATCCTGTAGCCACCCCAAAGCCAAGGACATTTTGTACTCAGGAATAATGGTCCTGAAACAATCAGTGGAAACCTGTCTGTGTTGTCCAAAAGCAATCGATGGACAACTCGAGAGAAGGGTTAGGCTCGACCAGGACACACAGGTCAAGGTTTACTACCAGTGTCTTATGAAGAGAAATCGGATGCTGCCACCGTCTGGGTCCACCATGTTACCTTTGTACTTCATTGTATACACCTATGCATGGTACAATACGGGGGAGTTTCATGACACAGTGTAATGAAACAATCACCGATAATGAACCGCATGAAGCCTCTCTCATTATCTGAGAGTAATTAATACTGGGAATAGTCACACCAAATCTATTTAACTTCGTAAACAGTGAAAACGTCTTGATTGGGATCTTAGCTTGATACAGGGAAAAATAATTTTATGGAAAAAAAGGTTTATTTTATTGTATATGTAACAAAAACTATGTTGTAACTGCAACTATGGGCTGATTCTTAGACTAAAAACTGATTTATATGTGCACCTTTCTGTGTGTATCTTTTTCCAACACATTGTATAACAGCCACATATGATATTATCTTCATGGGATTTTTCTCTCACGGTTTAGGAGGCTAGAAGTCTGAATTCAGGGCACCCGCTCCAGGGGAAGGCTTTCTCTTTCTTTCAGCTCTCAAGGAAGGTCCTTGTCATCAATCTTTCCCTGGTCTAGGAGCTTCTCAGCACAGGGACCCTGGGTCCAAAGGACACACTCCACTACTGGCTCTTCTTTCTTCGTGGCATGAGGTCCCTCTCCTCTCTGCTCGCTTATCTCTTTTATATCTCAAAAGAGATTGACTCAAGAAACAATCCTGCAGATTGTGTCCTGCCTCAGCAACATGACTACCTCTAATCCTGCCTCATTAACATCATACTCATACCGGTTGCCATCAGGTCTATTCACTGTTATAAAATACACATGATTTGCGTCCTGTATTTGGTACACATCCCCTGTAACGTTGTGGGTGCCTCCTCTGCTCGCTTCTCAGGTTTGTCTGCCAGAACAAATGAGACTCAGATGAGTTGTGGAATGATGTCAAGGACATCATAACAAAGAAGGCAAGAGGTCATTAAAAAGACAAGAAAGAAAGACCAAAATGGATGTCAGAAGAGACTCTGAAAGTAGCTAAAGCAAAAGGGAGAAATGATGGAGCAAAAGAGCTGAACGGACGATTTCAAAACTCAGCTCGAGAAGACAAAGTAAAGTGTTACAAATGTATCTTATAGGACTCTGTCATGGATTTAATTGTGTCCCCCCAAAATATCTGTCAACTTGGCTAGACCATGATTCCCAGTATTGTGTGACTTGTCCACCACTTTGTTATCCAATGTGATTTTCCTACGTGTTGTAAATCCTATCTCTACGATGTGAGAGACGGGATTAGCAGCAGTTATGTTAACAAGGCAGGACTCAATCTACAAGATTAGATTTTTTTTCTTAAGCCAATCTCTTTTGAGATATCAAAGACAGAAGCAAGCAGAGAGACCAGGGGACCTCATACCACCAAGAAGGCACAACTGGGAGCAGACTTCATCCTTTGGACCCGGGGTCCCTGTGCCTGAGAAGCTCCTAGATCAAGGGAAGACTGGTGACAAGTTTCTTCCCCCAGAGCTGACAGAGAGAGAGAGCCTTCCCCTGGAGTTGGCGCCCTGAATTCAGACTTCTAGCATACTAGACTGTGAGAGAATAAACTGTTTGATAAGGCCATCCACTTGTGGTATTTCTATTATAACAGTACTAGATAACTAAGACAGGCTCAAAAAAAACCCTCACTGTTGTCAAGTCAATTCCGACTCATAGCAACCCTATAGGACAGAGTAGAACTGCCCCATAGGCTTTCCAAGGAGAGGCTGGTGGATTCATACTGCCAACTTTTTGGGGTAGCAGCCAAGCTCTTAAGCACTACACCACCCGGGCCCCCTTATAAGGCTAGTGCTTCTCAAAATACACTTTTGGAATTGCTGGCAGAGACACATATATTAAAGAAAACTTCAAGAGCAAGTAAACATTTAATTGTATTGGATGAGGCGAGAAGAAAGTACTTTCTTCTTAATTTCAGAGGGACAAATGGTGTACTAAAGCAGCCAGTAGCCATTTAGATGCCCACGAACCACCACTCGTAAATTCAGATTTTGTTTTGATATAGAAGGAAAGGAATGAGGATTTGGATTCCAGTCCTGCCTCCACCACCAACTTAGATAAATGCAGGCTGGATGCAAGGGAAGGAGTCCTGGTAGTGCAGTGGTTAAGCACTCGACTGCTAACCTAAAGGTCAGCGGTTTGAACCCACTAACCACTCTGAGGGATAAAGATGTGGCAGCCTGCTTCTGTAAAGATTTACAGCCTTGGAAACACTGTCCTACAGGGTCGCGATGAATTGGAATAGACTTGATGGCAATGGGGTTTATTAACAGAAATGTCATATTGTTATGAGGGAAATGAAGGTCCTGCTCAGCTCTAAAGTAGCCAGATTTCACCAGGAATGCTATGTTCTTTTGTGAATACTGTTCAACAATGGGCTCAAGCATAGCCACAATGGTGAGGATGGTGCAGGAGCGGGCAGCATTTTGTTCTGTTGTACATAGGGTCACTATGAGTCAGAACTGACTAGACTGGATAGCACCTAGCAGTAACAACATTGTGGATATCACACTTGGAAAGGAAAGCAGACAAAACAGGATGAGTTCAGAGAACTACCAAGACATAGAAAAAAGACTCAAAATCTCATCAGGGGATATGCACCTGAAGAGACTGGGAGAAGAAAATTTTGGGGGGAAGAAGAACTAGATTTGTTCTTCATAGTTCCAGAGGAGAGACTTGGTGCCAACTGGCGAAAGTTATAG
Source organism: Trichechus manatus latirostris (assembly GCF_000243295.1). NCBI lineage: Eukaryota > Metazoa > Chordata > Mammalia > Sirenia > Trichechidae > Trichechus > Trichechus manatus. The sequence goes on from NW_004444038.1 coordinate 9,172,555, forward strand.
TTGGACAAATTTCAGCTCAATCTAAGGAAACACGGAAAGTGAGAGTTTCCTAGAGATTAAATAGGATATATCAGGTAGGGTAGAGTTTATCCTTAATAGCCTATATATCTAAAAATGTCTTTACTAGTCAAAGTTTTATACCAAAGTACATGTAACATATATGTAAGTCATTACATGTAATAACTAAGCAAGCAATTGTGAACTTACCGCCTAACCTATGGACTAGAGCGTCACCACTGTTGACGATATACCGCATCTGGGAGCCTTGGTGGCACAGTGCTTAAGTGGCTGCTAACCAAAAAAGGTTAGCAGTTCTAATCCACCAGTGGCTCCTTGGAAACCCTATGGGGCAGTTCTACTCTGACCTCAACTCGATGGTGATTTTTTTTGTGTGTATGTGGTATACGGTGTCTATGTGCTACTTCCACTTCTCTTCCCCATGTCCATGCCTGCCCCACTATCACCTCCTGCCAGAGGTGACCACTGTTGTAATGTTTTAAATCACTTTTATCATAAAATCAAACATTGGCTTAAAATATAGCTAATATATAAGTATGTAATTTAGAGAACACATTTCATCCTTATTCAAATGAAACACACTCTATGTATACTTCTGCAAGTTGCTTTTTTGACCCCATAACATGTTCTCAGGTTGTTGTGAGTAGTTCTAGGACATTCGTTGTCACTGCCGAACAATATTCCATTGTGTGAATATGCTGCAATTTGTTCATTCTACCACCGACAGGCATTTAAGTTGTTTCCATTTTCTCACATTTATAGACAATTCTGCTATGAACAGTCTTATAAGGGTTTCTGGGTACATATTTGTAAGAATTTATCTAGGCCATCTGTTTAGAAATTGGTAGGTTGTAGGGCATTTATGGAGCCCTGGTGGCTCAGTGGTTAAGAGCTCAGCTGCTAACCAAAAGGTCGGCAGTTCGAATCCACCAGCCGCTCCTTAGAAACCCTATCGGGCAGTTCTGCTCTATCCTATAGGGTTGCTATGAGTCAGAATCAACTTGACAGCAATGGGTTTGGTTTTTGGTTTTTAGGGCGTTTACACGTTTAATTCTAAAATGTTCTCCAAAGTGGTTGTACCAACTTATGCACCCAGCAGCATAGTATGAGGATGTCCATTGCTTCACCTCCTTACCAACCCGGGATATTGTCAGATTCCTTATACTTTGTCCATGTACAATGGCATCTCATTGTTGCCTTAGTTTGCTTTTCCCTAATCTGAAAGAAATTAAATGTCATTTCATATTTTTATAGGCCATACCTGTTTGCTTATCTGTGAAATGGTCGTCTATATTTGTTGTTCGTTTTATTGTTTTTTGGTGTTTTATTGATTTGTAAGTGCCCTTTATATATTTTAGATAAATCTTTTGTTTGTTGTTTGTGTTGCAAATATCTTTTCCCAGTTTTTGGCCTGTCCTTTTACAAACCTCTTTTGTTAATTTTTGACAGAAAGGAAGTTATTAAATTAAATGCAATTGACTTTATTAATTTTTTCTTTTTATGATCAGTGCTTTCAGTGTTTTGTTTCAAAAAAAAAATTTTTTTTTCTACCCTAAGGTCATAAACAGATTCTCCCATATTTTCTCTGAAAAGTTTTAAAGTTTTACCTTTGACACTTTTGAACCTTCAATTAATCCATTAATTCTTGTTTATGATGTGAGGTAGATATTCATTCTCTTCTTTTTTTAACATAGATAACCAGTTGTCGCAGCACCTTTTACTAAACTTGACCTCTTTCTCGAGCGATCATCAATGTTGCCTTTGCCATAACAACTTTATGAGTTGTGGTTGTTTGTACTGTATCAGTTTGGTTGAACTGGGACTAGATTTCTCAGAATCCACTAGCCTGTATAGTTTTAAGTTACAGATGTCGAAAATGGAAATTTGCACAAGATTTGGAAGGCAGAAGCAGCAGCCAATAGACTCTACAGGGCATGGTGGTTAGATGTCACAGGCAGACACAGAGGAGTCGGCTTTGCCTTCAGCTCTTCTTCCTGACTGTTGGCCCTAATGACCTATAGCTGCCCCAGGTCTACTACCAGATGCTTTGCTGCAGACTTATAGAAGCAACAGCTATGCAGTGTCAATATCTTTGCATTGATGTTTCCAGCAGCCATCCACTGCAGTCCCACTCTGGCTGCTAGTTATACCTGGCTTCCCAGATGCCCCTGCAAGCGATGACGTCTTCACCTGCTCCAGTACTTCAGGAGATCTGGCCAGTGACCGTACTCTGAATAACCAACTTCTGCCTCTGAACCCCCAAAATTCTTCAGCTTCTTCCACAATTGTATAAGGTCTTATTCCTCTAATAAATTCCTTATCTCACAATAGTCATAACCATTCCCCGATTGAACCATGACTAATACATAAGTCTTGCTATTTGGTTGGGCTAGTCCAACACCTCATGATTTATATTTCATATTCAGGGATATTTTGGTTATTCCTGAGCCTTGTCCATTTCCTCAAATGTTCTTGTTGAGATATTAATTGGAAATGCATTAAATCTATAGACCAAATTGAGTATACTTGACATCTTTATGGTATTGAGTTTTTATAGCCATGGGTATTTTATTCATGTGTTCTTAATATTATTTAATAGAGTTCTGTAGTTTTCTTCCAAATAGTTTTACGTTTTTTGTTTGATTTATGATAGGGCAGGTCATGCTTAAGTAACAAACAACATCAAGAACTCAATGACTTAAAACAATAAAAGTCTACTTCTTACTTTTGTTACATATTCATTTCCGGTTGGCTGTGGGCTCTACTCTTCCATCTGGGACCCAAGGTGACAAAGAAGCCACCATCTCAAACTTCACTACTTGGAGTTAAATAAGGAAAGAAAAGAGCCTTGTGAATCGTACATTCAAACCCAAAAGCCAAACCCACTGCCATCGAGTCAATTCCAACCCACAGAGACCCTACAGGACAGAGTAGAACTGCCCCATAGGGTTTCCAAGGAGCAGGTGGATTCAAACTGCCAACCTATTTGTTAGCAGCTGAACATTTAACCACTGCACCTCCGGGGCTCCGAATCAGACATTAGCTCTTAAAATTTCTCTCTGAAAATAACATAGGTCACTTCTAAAACACTTCGTTGGTCAAAGCCTATCATATGGCTACATGCCACTACAGGCACAAATGGAGAGCAGAAATATTTTGGTAGACATTACTAATCACTATCACAACTTGCATTTCTTGTCAGCAAATGTTTGGTTTCTGTCCTTCCTATATCCAGAACACACCCACCTCCCAAGATAGCTTCCTGTCGCTGTGTCCAGCTCAATGACTAGAATCTTTGGGCAATGCCCAGTAGTTTCTTTATCAGAATTATGATCAGAGTCCTCTTGGAGGCCTATAATCTTAAAAATACAGGTTATCTGCTTCTCACACATCCAGGTTACAATGGAAGAACAGGGCCAGAGTCACCACAATAGTCTCATTAAGAAAAATAAAAGAATGGAAGACACAATACGGCCACTGGTTCATGTTGTTGGTGTTGTTAGTGCCACTGAGTTGATTTTCGACTCATAGTGACCCCATGGGACAGAGTAGAACTGCCCCATGGTGCTTTCTAGGTTCAAACCACCAGCCTTTCAGTTAGCAGCCCAGCACTTAACTATTGCGCCACCAGGGTTCCTTCGCTGGTCCATAACAATTCTGAAATCCTGCTGAGCAGATGTTGTGAGAATCCACTGTTCTGAGGGTAGGGAGTGTTTCTCAATGCGGTCCCAATTCTGGTTCTGGTAGCTTCTTTTGGCAGCAAAACTGTCCAAAGCTTAGTCAGTTTTTTTATTTATTTGATTTCATTAAACTATGTGTGTAAAAAATGTACCCTTAGCTCTTTTCTAGACATACTTTTAAGATTTGCTGTATTTCTTTGCCTTCTTGCCCTTATGCCTTTCTCTCTTGACCTAATTGCTAGTATCTTGGGCATATTAAGCTTTGCTGAGAGAGCCACACCCTTGATCTCTTCCCTGAGCCATTTTGTCTACTCTGAAGAAGTTACTGAGATACTCTTAGTGCTACCTTTACAGCGTATTCTATTAAGAGATTTTGACAAAGAATGTAATGATCATCTCCTTGATGTGATCATTTCTCAAAGGCTGAAATTCAAGAAGTCTTAATGGTTCACAGAATTTCCAATTTTGTCTTTTACTATTGGAATGGAGAAGCAATTATCTTCTCTAATCCTTCAAGTCCCTGAATTTGTGGACCCTCTAGTTAATTCTTTTCTAAGCTCACCTCTTTCTTGTAATACTTTACCAAATGCAAACGATACCAGCCAATACACAGCACCAACATTCTGTTTTATAACCTCTTCCTCTAGAGCTACATACTCATTACACATATAATCTTTTACCAAATGTTTTATTCAGTATAACATGGATCACCATTTTTTCAGCCTTTAGAAAGAGTTTCCTCTCTTCCCACCAACTGACTACTAAGATAATGCCACATATTTTAGATTTTTTTAACCATCTCACCGCACTTCTGGTACCAATTTATAGGTTAGTCAGGATAAGCTAGATTTCACTGCAATAACAAACAACCCCAAAATCTCAATGGTCTAAAACAAAATGTGTTTATTTCTCATTCTTGATACATGAATATAGAGGTCAGCTGATTACTCAGCTTTAGTTGGGACCCAGGGTGATGGAGCAGACCACTATAGCAGATGGCAGAGAATTGCACACTTGGTCTTATGCTAGTGAACCTCTCTCTAAAACTGAGGCACTTGCTGTAATAAAATGGCTGACATGAGGTCCGAATCAAAACTCCATTTTGTTGCAAGCTCCTGCTTCTGTACTCCTGAGAATGTAACCTTGGCTTCTTCCCATTCATATGCATATGGCCTTGGGCATCTGGTTGGACAGGACTAGAAGATCCTGGCCCCCTATCAATCATCTTGTTTAACTGGCCTGGCTCTTTCTTCAAGCCACTATTAAGTACATAAGGGTGGGAGTCAGGAAAGTGGTTTAACAGCTCTTAGTAAGAGTGGGTGTCAGGAATGTGATTATAGGAGAATGAGTTTACTCAAGATGTTCCAGGATGAATTTGGTTGAAAACAGAGATGCTGATGACATACCCACCTTGTGACCGTGTGACCATCATGCACTCCCCTTCCCCATCTTTACTGTAAAAGCACACTTCTCCCTCCATACTTCGGAGCATTTGGTAGATTCTTCCCTGCCCTGTGTTTCCCCAATTAGTGAATTGTATTACCTTCAATAAATCTCTTTGCTTTTATTTTAATAGAAGTAAGCATTTTTATTCTTAGACAGTCTTAAGACATGTCACTTCTGCTCACATGGCGACACCTAAATTCAATGGGGTAGGCAAGTGTATTCCTTCCATGTGCTTGGAAGAACTGGAGATATTTAGTGAATATCACCAATGACTACTACAAGTTCATTATGTTTTTTGTTGCTATTTTAAATGGTGTCTTTTTGAAAACTGTATTTTCTACCTATTTTTTCCTGGTGAATAATAATGTCTTTGATTCTTATATTTTGGTTAAGCACTCTTGCTTCATTCTCTTATTAAATACAAATATTTGTGCAATCTCCTAGTTTTTTTTTTTAAGGTGGATAATTATCTATCTGTAAATTCTGACAGTGTTTTTTAAAAATGATTTTCCTTATCAATCCTAAAATCTTTAATTTTTTTCTTGACTTAATACACTATTTACAATGTTGAGTAGAATTGGTGATAACTAGCATCCTTCTTTTATCTCTTATTTTAAAGATATGCTTCTAAATTTTACTGTTAAGTATGATAGTTGCTGAAGGTTTTTGGTAAAGACCCTGAATTGAATTAAGGAAGATTCTTTCTACTCTTAGTAAAAGTTTCAGCATTACTGAATGTTGAGTATTATCAAACACTTTTCTGGCATCTATTACAATAATCATATACTTGTTCTTCTTTAGTATGCAAATGTGATGAATTACATTTATATATTTTCTAAACTGATAACATCCTTGAATTCCTGAGTTAAACCCAACTTGGTCAAGATGGATTATCATTTTTACACACTGTTGGATTAAGTTTGCTAATATTTTGTTCCCAATTTTTGTGTGTATTCTCATGATTGACTTTGGCTAAGCACTGGATATGCTTTGATGAAAAAAACAGATGTGGACTTTATACTCTTGGATCATGTGGTCTAAGATACCATTAATTACAAAATTCCACAGCAATTTAACAACATTTTTGGGGAGGGAACCTACCACATTACATATACATGATAATTATTAAGACATATTCTAAGTTTAAATGTTTTAACCAGTGGGGAAAAATATACATCAAACTATATGATTCTATGTGGCTTAGGGAAATCACTCCTGAATCTATCTGAGCCTCAGTTTCTTCATTCGTAAAATGATGGGGTGAATGATCTGTAAGGTAACCTTTAGATTTAAAACTCTGATTCTATTATACCTTCTCTCCAAAGACCTTCAACAACTAATACAGCTGCCGCCCAACCTTCTCAGGGGTTGTGCTAAACTTAAAACAATAGTGGCATAAGTTGCCATGAGGGAAAAATTGACGAAAATCAACAGGAGTTACTGTTCACGAAGCTGCACAAAAGCTATTGAGACTGAATCACAAGATCTACATGCAAACAGCTTGTAGTAAACGTAGCCTTTTATGCCTAAATACTCTGCACTTGATGGATTAACTAGTTACCAGTTGTCATCAAGTCTATTCCAACTCATGGTGACCCCGTGTGTGACAGAGCAGAACTGTGCTCCATACACTTTTCAATGTCTGATTTTTCAGAAGCAGATCGCCAGGCCTTTCTACCAAGGCACCTCTGGATGGACTCGAACCTCCAACCTTTCTATTAGTAGCCAAGTGCATTAACTGTTTCCACCACCCAGGGACTCCACTTGATGGATAAGTGAAAGTTAAGCAGAAACTCCATCAAGAATTGGCAGATAGACACTCAATAAAAATGTGCTGAACGAGTAAATGGCATACTTAGACTTCTTGTCAAGTAAAGGCCATGCGAGCCCATTAAGTTATATTTTTTCTACTTTCCTCTTTTCTGATTTGCAAAACTACTTGTAAATTATTATTTTTTCAATGATTGAGTTACTTTTTGGTGTTTTCATTATTTTATTTCTGCATAGAAAACTAATAATGTCCGCTATTGACAATAATGCAATACTGGACGACAGAATTAATATTCTCCTGGAATTTAAGGTATGAAAATTTTTATAGAATAGCTTTATTTAATCACTTTATTAGCTCAAAATTTTTTACACATTTTAGGAAAGAAATTTGGGCACTCTAACTTGAATTCTCTTGTTAAAAATTCTAAAACCAAGCAATTTTAGTACAAATTTTTCAGTTTTATTTCAAACATACATAAAAAGATCTCCAATTTAAAAAAAAAAAGTTTACTTTATCTAGTGTGTAAAAAATTCATTGTATTAACTTCAGATCCTAACTATTTTAATCTGTTTTGAAATGAACTTGATCTTTGACATTTAAGTTCTCTTACTGAAAGCAAAATTCAATGCCCTGGTTTTTAGAAGTTTATAAAATAGGGATAAAAAGCTTTTTAAATATCAAGTAGCACTTACAAAACTAGAATTTAAATGCATAAACATGCTGAAGAGCTTGGTTTAATTTTATTGAATATATACTTGAATTTTTTTTTGTTTTTAAAAAGGGATCAAATATTTGGAACACTATTTGTGATGTCCTCAGAACACAGAGGTTTAGAAGTGGTGAGGCTGCTTTGAGGCATATGAACTGTCATCGACGTTCAAGCTTCCTATGGCAGCTCTGGTTCTTTCTCCTTCACCCCAAAAAAGTTTTTCTAAAGAAAAGATTTCTAAAATTCAAAAATTGAAACTCTCCCTCTTGTTAAATACTCTTAGATATTGCAAATAGTATCCATCCTATTTTTAACATCAAAATCTCCAAAGCCAGAAAAAAGACAAAATAGTCAAGGGAAAAAAGGATAAACAAAAGAATAACTTTTTTTCTTCCTTTTTTTTTTGATCAAAATGTTGATGCGTCTTTATAGACCCCACTTGCAGGAGTCATGAGGTAATAGCACCCCCTTCTGAGAGTCAGAACGGAGACGCATGGTGCCCTCACCCAAGAAGAGGCTCAACTCATTTCCTCAATTAGCCACCCCCACAGCAAACACTTAACTTACAGAAAACAGCTTTACAACAATCCAAGCACATTTTATCCTTAAAAAAATAATCCACTCAACAGTACAATGTATTTAGTATTTACTCAACATTTCTCTGCCTCACTGCACTTCACTGGTCAACACAAGACAGGATTGGAAGTGAGTCACAAAAAGCCCAGAGGATAAATTAATTACACTTTCTGTGTAATTCCTTTTGGCAAAAGAGGGCTCTAAATTCTGTGAACGTTTCTAATGTATAACAGCTTCTCTAGCTATAACGTTCCAATTAGCAAATGTAGGAAGAAATAATTGTACTACAGCACCTTGAACATGTTTTTGTTTCTTTATTTTTATACTCTTTGCAGCTCATTCAAAAGAGTTCATTGCCCATATTCTCAACCAAAACCATTTATTAAATAATGACTATAGCAATCGCTTACTCAAATGACGTTTAAAGATAGGGTGGCCAAAGGATAAGCCTCTATCACTCAAAAAATGGAAGCACAGAACCTCAACTCTGTCAGGGACTGAGTTTCTGTCCAGAACAATTTTATCAATAGCAAAGAAAGGAAGGGAAAGGACAGTAAGGGAGGGAAGGGAAGAGCAGGAAAGAAGAAGGATGAAAAGGGAAAGGAAGGGAAGACCCAAACCAACCCATTGCTGTTGAGTAGATTCCGACTAATAGCAACCCTATAGGACAGAGTAGAACTGCCCCATTGGGTTTCCAAGGAGCGGCTGGTAGATTCGAACTGCTGACCTTTTGGTTAGCAGCCAAATGCTTAACCACTGCGGCACAGGGAAGAAAAGAGAAAGGAAAGGAAGAGAAGGGAGAAAAGAAAACAGACTTTTCTAAGTAGACATTAGAAAGCTGACTAGTATCATGTTAAAACATTTTGTGCAATAAAACTGATGTTTCATCTATGGTAAAAAATATTTGATCATATTTATAGAAGTATATTATGGTTAAATAAATATTCCAAGACCTTGCAAAGACTAATTAGCAGTTTCTCATTAACTTGGCATTGTAACATTTTTTTTTAAATTTTCACATTTTTGGAAAACATCTGTTTTTATGTCTGGCTTTCCCACTAGACAATGAACCTCCTAGAACAGTGCTTATCAAGCTATCTGTGGTGAAGTATCCATTCTTTTTTTTTTTATTACTTTAATTTTCAATCCACTGAAGAATCTACTTTTGTAAAATACAATAAAAATGAATTACTAGAAAAATGAAAAAAAAAAGCATACAAAATTCAAGCCCTAATCCAAGTAAACATAATATGTCAAATCACTGGAAAATATTCTAAGCTTCCTATCAAATTCCCCAATCATCTCATTGCAGACTGACATACCATTTGGAGACCCAAACCATCAGAAAGCCGTACTTTGAGTAGCATTGTCTAGAGCTGCAGTTCCCAAACTGTGTGCCAAGGTACCCTGGGGTGCTGTAATGAGCTTACTGCACATCATGGGGTACTTTTCATCTTAAAGCAAAACACAGCAATACTCAACTCAATGTCTGCTGCACACTGGACACTATTAGCTCGAGGCACATCTCAGTTTTCGATATCAGACAGCACCACATTCCTTCCAATGATGTCATATTTTTGCAAAACTGGTGTTTCATCAGTCCCTGTGATAAAAGGCAAGTACTGTGCGAACATTAACGCTGGATGGGAAGGGAACGTGACAGCACCCAGCCCATGTTCTCATAAGATGCTCAGTGCCCAGTAGACAGATGTGCCTACACATTAGTATTGTGGTGATTTAAAAATGAAAAAGTATTATTTTTTCTTTCAATTTCATAAATACTTATTGTTTGGACCTAATACTTAACAAATGGGGAGCCCTGGTGGCACAGTGGTTAAGAGCTCGGCTGCTAACCAGAAGGTCAGCAGTTCAAATCCACTAGCTGCTCCTTGGAAACCCTCTGGGGCAGTTCTACTCTGTCCTATGGAGTTGCTATGAGTCAGAATCGACTCGATGGCACACAACAAGTACGCTTCATAAACGGAACTGCTAGGTGTTCCTTTTGGCCTGAGCACTTTGAAAAAACATTACTGAGACAGTACCGGCAGCATAGTAGACTGGGGTCACATGCTACTTATCTGTGTACCCTTGGGGCTTCGCGTATGCTCACACTCGATACATTTTTGTGGAATAAATAATAAGTAAATTGCATCCCCTTCAACCTTTTAAGTCATGTGCCACCTTCTCATAGGTTGAAAACTTTGTTGAAATCATGAAAACATCATAAACGGCTCTCCAATAATTCCTCCTCAGCTTTTACTTAATGTTTGTTTCCGAACAGTATTTTTCAGTCCTACGTTTTCAGCTGGAGACCTTCTTCTCAACCTTTGTGACATTTCTCAAATTTTTCAAACATTATTTTGCTTAAAAAGGACGGAGAGGCCAGGGTGAAGCGATTGGAGTGGAGAATATAATGTACTTTTCTTGAAAATATATTTTTGAGGAGAAAGTCTCATTTGTTCTGGCAGACGAACCTGAGAAGCGAGCAGAAGAGGCACCCACGAAGTTACGGGGGATATGTACCAAATACCGGATGCAAAGCATGTGCATTTTAAAACAGTGAATTAAAGTAGAAATTTTCAGAACTTTGGACCGCTTCCTTCTCTAAATCATTCATTACTGCGGGGTACTTTAACTACTGTTTTCCAACTAGACTTTTAACGAGTCACAAATTGTCCCTAATAACAGTACAAATCACGTAGGCGGACGATTCTAACTGCGTTCTCAGCACTTTGTCTTTTGCATGTTACAGCGCGATCATTTCCATTAACCATCCCTCATGTCCAAACACCGTGGCCGTTTAGCATAATAATAAAGCAATTTCCTGTTCTGTAATGTCGGCATAGAAGTCCAAGGAAGGGACACTTTATGTCCAAGGTCACAGAGCAGGAAAGTGCTAAGGTCAGATAAAAACTCAAATCCTGCGAATGCCTGTGATTGCTGTGTGTATACTCTACCTCTAGCCAATTAGGTCTCCTGCTACTTGGGTGCTGTGTGCTCATAGAAGCTTGTTGATCGAGAGAGACCCTCTACCTTCTCTGCTTGTTCTGCAGAGAGAAACACAGTTAGAAAGGGCCAAATGCTTATTTCTGTCCCAGCTACCAAGGCTCATTCCCAGTGGCCTTCTCTATTAATTGCTTCCCTGGAAATTGTCTATGTTATGGATTGAATCATGCTCCCCCCAAATGTGTGTCAACTTGGCTAGACCATGATTCCCAGTATTACGTAGTTGTCCACCATTTTGCGATCTGATGTGATTATCCTATCTGTTGTAAATCCTAACCTCTATGATGTTAATGAGGCAAGATTGGAGGCAGTTATGTTAATGAGGCAGGACTCCATCTACAGGATTAGGTTGTATCTTGAGTCAATCTCTTCTGAGCTACAAAAGAAAGAATTGAGCAGAGAGGAGACGGACCTCATGCCACCAAGAAATAAGTGCCAGGAGCAGAGTGTGTCCTTTGGACCCAGGGTCCCTGCACTAAGAAGCTCCTAGACCAGGGGAAGATTGATGACAAGGATCTTCCTCCAGAATTGAAAGAAAGAGAAAGCCTTGCCCTAGAGCTGGTGCCCTGAATTCAGACTTCTAGCCTCCTAAACTGTGAGAGAATACATTTCTCTTTGTTAAAGGCATCCACCTGTGGTATTTCTGTTATAGCAGCACTAGATAACTACAACCATCTAAGACCACTCCAGAGCAAAACTGAGAATTAAGAGAAGTTCGTTTCCTATTTAAAAAGAGAGAAAGAGAGAGGAAAAGAAAAGAGCCAATGGAATAAAGTGGTAGTTCAAAAGGGAGGAAGAAATGTACTAAAAACCAATAATTATAGCAATGTTTACTGAGTGCTTACTTTGGCCCTGGTGCTGCTCTCCATAGTTATATGAATTACATACTTAATCCTCTCAACAAACCAGCGGGTAGGTGCCATTATCATTACCGCCAACATCACAAAGGGGTTGGATAGAGAGGTCAGTGGTATAGCCAGGATTTGAATCCATCCATCTGGGCTCCTAACCACACCACCACGACTGGGAATGGTGGTGGCTGGAGCAGACAGACTTGAACTACCCAGGCAATCCAATACCTTACCTGTACACATCAAAATACTGTATTTCACGAGTTTTACGGAATCCAGAGGCACTCTGCAATCTACGGTGTCTTATAGTCACTACTAACTATGTGGCAGGGATAATGTAATCGTGCATGGACACATTCAATCATGGCTGTTCAGGCTTCTTCACTTCGATCGCTAAGTAAATATAAAAGATCTCTTTCAATAAGTATAAAATAAACCTTCTAATTGATCATTCCCTTAACCTTACTCACATCTCCACATCTCTATAAGGAGTTGTTTCATTAAAGTCTTTTTTAAGCCATCTGAGTCAATTCTGATTCCTGCAAAGGCCTGACTGACACAGTAGTCACAATAATCACATATATCGAGAGCATTTTGTTGTGGGATACACAGAGAGTCATAAAGAAAGGAGGAGAATCAAAACCCTGGGCACCAGTACTAAGTGGTACACATCCCCACACGAGGACTTGCACTGGCTTTTCCCCCTAGAAGTGGGTTCACGGGCTCTGTGGGCAGAGAGAGGCTGCTGGGATCTTTACCTCATAGCCACCCATTTGAGGAATAAAAAATCCTTCCATCCGTATTGGTTTCATGCAGTCTTCTTTGATCTTTACAGTGCTAATGCATTCTGGACCACTGAGTACTAGAGTAAGCATATGGGCCCCTATATTACACACCAAATAAGGATTATGAGGACTTTGCTCATGATTTGGAGATGAGGCCAGTCAAATGTCAGTTTTTCTTTTCTTTCTTCTGCAATTACCACCTTTTACTTAATTTCACTGAATACTAACTCTACAAAATATTGGATAAAGAAAGGGAAAGGAGGTAAAACTCATCAACTGTTTGGTCCATATTCATAGTAGATTCAAAAGAAGTTTAGATGGGAATGCTGTTTGAAATGAATGATTGGGCGATTTTATTTATCCATATTTTGCCTTTCCCTGATAGCCATAGGTTATAAATTGGCTGTACAGTGGCACAGTGGTTGAAACGATCAACTGCTAACCAAAAGGTTCAAAACCACCAGTGGCTCCAAGGGAGAAAGATGTGGCAGTCTGCTTCTATAGAGATTTACAGCTTTGGAAACCCTGCGGGGTCGCTATGAGTCAAAATTGACTCGACAGCAGTGGGTTTTGGGTTGGTACTAGCCAGAGAAAATTCCCAAGTACTCGAGCATGTAAATACAGATTATCCGGATCTGTTTCCAATCAGACCAGTAGACATGATATTTTAGACAAGTCAGTGGTCAATGTGTTCCATTATTCCCTGGCTTCAGGTAGGCTGTTCTTACTTCTCTCCATCCTTCGAATCTTCCACTGCAGTCTCCTCAACAGACCTCCCGTGGGCCATATTACAGAGCCCTGGTGGTGCACTGGTTAAGAGCTGGGCAGCTAACCAAAAAGTCAGCAGTTCGAATCCACCAGCAGCTCCTTGGAAACCCTATTAATGTTTTCTTCCATATCTTTACTCAGTCTATGCCTTACTCTTGAAATTACCAATTTCCCTACTTATCCAAGGCTCACCCATCTTTCATGGCCAACTCAAGATCCACATTTTTCTGCCTACCCTCGTCCAATCCCAAACTGTACATGCAGATACACTGTCATGCATTCTTTACTATTTAATTCACAGGAGTGATTATTATTTTCCCATTTTTATTTTAAGTTCTTGTAAAACAAGTTTCAGAGCTTTTATTTCTCTTGCTTCCCCTGTGGAGCCAATGCAAGACAGGACTGGACGTGTGTTTGATCAAATTGAAGTATAGTATCCAAAACACCAACTTATGGCGAAATGAATGTGGTGTTTTCTAGTGTTCTTTTATAAAATCCTCGTATATGTTTCTAGGATTTAATTTCAGATTTTTAAATTATGTAATACTACTTATAATCATGATATAATTTATATACTTTTAAAAAACTATATGGGCTCATTTAAAAGTCTTAGGAGTTACATGTGACATGGTCACCAATGTAAAAAAGCCCAGCTGTTGTCAGGTCGATTCTGACTCATGACAACTTCATGTGTTGCACAGTAGAACTGCGCTCCATAGGATTTTCAAGGCTGTGAACTTTTACAAGCAGACTGCCAAGGCTTTCTTCCAAGGAGCTGCTGGGTGAGTTTGAACCACCAACCTTTAGGTTAGTATTCAAGTGTTTAACCCTTTGTGCCACCCAGGGACTCCAGTCAATGCAGATACATTAGACATTCTCAAGTGTGAAAGTATAATGGTAAAGCTGGCTTTGGGAGTTCATAGGACCAGATACACCAGCTGTGCATATGTGTACCTAAATCTGTGCATACATCACTCTTTCGGAGAATATTTGCACCTCTATATTCGTTTTTTAGGACCCTGCACATTTCTGTCTCAGCCCTCCTTTTTTGTTAGATTTTAAACTCTTAGTAGATAACATCAGTTGTTGAGTCAGTTATGTCTCATAGCAACCCTATAGGGCAGAATAGAACTGCCCCATGGAGTTTCCAAGGAGCAGCTGGTGGATTCCAGCTGTCAACCTTTTGGTTAGTAGCCGAGCTCTTAACCACTGTGCCACTGGGGCTCCAACATTGTTTAATTCTCAAAGCAATCCCATGAGGTGAACATTACTACTATTACACAGATAGGGAAAATGAGAAGTTAAATACTTTGCCCAAGCACACCCAAGTACTTGTGAGTAGCAGAGCCAGGAATGGAGGCCAGGTCTGTCTGGCCCCTCACCTCCCTAGGGAGCACTGGTTAACTGTGCACACTTGTAACTACTGCCCAACCCGGAGGGAGTCAGAGTGCATGCAACTCATCGGTCTTGTTTTCTGTCATTTTTGGTCGTGAGCGTTCCCATTCAGGGCAAGGGAGCCATTCCATATGCAGAAGGGTGTTCATTCAACATACATCAAGCTCCTCTTAGGTGGTGTCTTGGTTATCTAGTGCTGCTGTAACAGAAATACCACAAGTGGGTGGCTTTAACAAACAGAAGTTTATTCTCTCACAGTCTAGGAGGCTAGAAGTCCAAATTCAGGGTGCTAGCTCCAGGGGAAGGCTTTCTGTCTCTGTCAGCTCTGGAGGAAGGTCCTTGTCATCAATCTTCCCCTGGTCTAGAAGCTTCTCAGTGCAAGGACCATGAGTCCAAAGGACGCACACGCTCCTGGTTCTTCTTGCTTAGTGGTAGTAAGGTCCCCCATCTCTCTGCTTGCTTCTCTCTTTTATATCTCAAAAGAGAGTGACTCAAGATACAACCTAATCTTGTAGACTGAGTTCTGCCTCATTAACACAACTGCCTCTAATCCTGCCTCATTAACATCATAGAGGCAGGATTTACAACACATAGGAAAGTCACATCAGATGACAAAATTGTGGACAATCACACAATACTGGGAATCATGGCCTAGCCATGTAGACACTCATCTTGGGGGGACATATTTCAATCCATAACAGGCGGTGCGCATTCTACATACAGCAATGAACAGACAGGGCCCTATCTCTTAGAGCTGACAGTCAAACAAGACAGGACACAATACAAATACACAATGAAATAAAGAGAATATCAGGCAGTGATTTCATGCTGCCATAAAAATAAAACAGAGGGCTGTCATTCTGGAGTTCTCCTTTAACTGGGTGGCCATTGATGTCCTTGATGAAAAGGAAACATTTACCCTGAAAACAGAAGGGCAAGAAGTCAGATGGAAAGAGTGTGAAAAAGTGGTAACATGGCCGTTCCCTGTCCTCACTCAGCTAAATAAAACAGCAAAGCTAGGAGAAGAGGAAGATGGAGTTGGCTAAAATCTGGGGCACAGATGTCGGTGAAAGAAGGCTAAAGTTTTCTCCTTAGAACAGAAAACATAGTCCTGGCTTAGTCAAGGACAGAGTAGCTTGAAGATTAGTGGTCTGTCTTTAAGCAAGTGCTGTGCACCTTTTTTAAATATGGAGTCCCACATTTGGTTAATAGTGAACGCTCTCGGTTGCTAACTGAAAGGTTGGAGGCTCGAACCCACCCAGAGGTGCCTTGGAAGAAAAGCCCGGGGATCTACTTGCAAAAAAGCAGCTAGTGAAAACCCTGTGGAGCATAGTTCTGCTCTGACACACGTGGGGTCGCCATGAGTCGGAATGGACTTGACACCAACTGGTAGCTGGTACCTTTAAATATAACCTGTATATCACTTTCTTACACGTTTCTACATCCCAAATACAGTACATGGGACATGGTACTCAGGAAATGTTTAAGTGAATCTGTGGATGCTTTAAATAAGAGTCCAGGCGGCAAATTACAGACAAAATAGTGGGGAACGGGGTGAGGAGAAGAACAGCAGCTAGTTGAAGCCCTACGCACCACCCTTTCTGTGTTGTTGGTTTGTGAATTAGAGAATCCTTCAGGCCAGAGGAGCTGGGGTGGTGCCGCATTATAGGCTGGCCACTCCTCCCTAAGTTCATAAAGGGCAGGTTCCTCAGACTGGAAGAGATGGTGTGGTTTGCTCCATGAGCTTTAGCTCCTGAAATTCCTCACGGGCCCTGCATTTGCTCCCTGAGGTGGTAGCTGCCCATGGCCTTCCTCTGACACATTTCAAGACAACAGCCTCTCCTTCCCCCTCCCCAAACCTCAGATCTTCAAATGCCTGGCCCTTTCTGTCGGCTCTTTTGTCAACTTGGACAGCAGGAGACCCCCAAATCTCTCCACCCTGCCATCACACAGGACTGGGCAACCCACTGCTCTTTGTAATCAAACCCGCCCAAGCTGTTGTTTTGATCCACAAAGTTTGGGCCCAGGAGCAGCCATCAGAATAAAAACTTACAAGCAATCTATAAATCTAACACAGATTTTATACTGGAAGACAAATAAAGACGGAATGCTCACGGCTGCTGTGTTGGCGGGACACAAATCTCAAAAGAGGACAGCAAAGATACCATCGGGGTCCCACGCAAGAGGCATTGAGGAATTTCAGCTCTGCTCGCCTGAAGATAAGACTCGAAACAACCCACCCGCCTGCCTATCAGTACTTTCTTTCACACGGCACACCCTTCTGAGCTGGAGAGTTGCATTGCATCTTTCCCACCGAACTCGTCCCCTGCTGTCGCAACACCAGGTCCTGGTTCCTTAGTTCACTGCGGCTTCCCTCAAGGAGCCTGATTCTGCCGTGAAAGCAGGGCCAGCAGCCTGAGGCAAGAAGCAGGCAGAGGGCAAGGTTCCTGTTCACAGAGTTGACTCATTTCTAAATTCACTGCAACCTCCTTGTGGCCAGCTCCTGACTTCAGCAAACACCCCAGTCCTTTCTTCTGTCTCTTTGGGTTTTTACATTGCAGCCCTCAGCCTTGTTTGGGGTGAGAACCTTTGCCGGCAGCTGGGAAGGACAGTGGCAGAAGCTGAAATTCAAATCTGTCCACGTTCCTATTTGTGGAAACCCTGGTGGTACAGTGGGTGGAAACCAGTGGTGTGATTGAGGAGCTGGGATCACCTGCAACTTTTAATTGTATCTGTTTCGCTAAAACCTGACTCCTCCGATGCTATTGGTTTTTCTTTCACTTTCATTCTCCCTAGGTATTTAGAAAATTCGCTTTTGAAATGCCAACCCTGTGAAAAAGAACCAAGGCAAAGGGTTTTGGGAAAGGCATGACCCTGGGGGCTGGATGGGTGTTTCTGTTCAGTCAGGACAAAACAAAACACAGCGGCTGTTGAGTCAGATCCCACTCCCGGTGACCCCACGTGTTTCAGAGTAGAATTGCTCCACAGGGTTTTTAATGACGACCTTTTGGAAGTAGATTGCCAGGCCTTTCCTCCCAGGCACCTCTTGGTGGGTTTGAACTGCAAACCTTTCAGTTACTAGTCAAGCGCATAACCGTTTGCGCCACCAGGGACTCCTCAGTAAGGACAGTAGTGGTATATTAATTGGGAGATATTTGGCTGCCAGTGATAAAAACCCAACCCAATGGGCTTACGATTTGCATACATTTAAATGTCAGAGTTTGCTTTGCCCTCAAGTACGGATGGTTCTGAGTGCTCGGGTGATGTTCTGAGGAATCTGTGCTTTTCTCTTCGTTAGTTTTGTTCTCTAGCAAACCTTCCCTGCATGGTGGCCAGACAACCACCAGCAGCGCAGGGTTGCGTTCCACCACCTAGGAGCAGGGAGAAAGGGTGCTTCCCGCCGGCTGCAGAAAAGCCTTCAGTTTTGGCCTCTTGGTCCTGCTTGAGCCCCCTGGGTGGCACAAACAGCTTGTGCTGGACTTCAGGACCAACAAGCAACATCATGATAAACGGAGAAAATACTGAAGTTGTCGAGGATTTCACTCTACTTGGATCCACAATGAACACCCATGGGAGCGGTGGCCGAGAAATCAAATGACGCATTGCATTGGTCGAATCTGCTGCAAAAGATCTCTTTAAAGTGTTAAAAAGGAAATATGTCACTTTGAGGACTAAGGTGCGCCTGACCTAAGCCATGGTGTTTTCAATCGCCTCATATGCGTGTGAAAGCTGCACAATGAATAAGGAAGACTGAAGAAGAATTATGGTGTTGGTGAAGAATACTGAATATCCTGTGGACTGCCAGAAGAACGAACAGATCTGTCTTGGAAGAAGCACAGCCAGAGTGCTCCTTAGAAGGGAGGATGGCGAGACTTGCTCTCACGTACTTTGGACATGTTATCAGGAGGGACCAGTCCCTGGAGAAGGACATCATGCTTGGTAAGGTAGAGAGTCAGTGAAAAAGAGGAAGATACTCAACGAGATGGACTGACACAGTGGCTGCAACAATGGGCTCAAGCATACTTACTATTGTGAGGATGGCGCAGGACTGGGCAGCATTTCGTTCTGTTAAACGTGGGGTCACTGTGACTTGAATCAATTCGACAGCACCTACCAACAACAACTAACCTAAATGTTGGTGATTGGAACCCACCCAGCAGTGCCACAGAAGAAGGGCCTGGTGATATGCTTCCATAAAGATTACAACTAAGAAAATCCTATGAAGTAGTTCTACTCTGTAACACATAGGGTCTCTGTCAGTTGAAATCAACTCTGTGGCAAGGGGTTTTTCTTTTTTTGGTCCTGCTTGGGTTACATGTTCATGTCTGTGCCAACCAGAGAGGCCCAGGGGACGAACTGGTCTGGTCTGGCCACATGCCCCCCTCTAGCTGGGTGTGGCGTCCATCTCTCAAGAACCTGGTGGGCTAGGAGTGTAGGAACGTGGCTCCCCAAGGAAGGTCAGGATGCTGTTACTCTGAACAGCAGTGTGGATGCTAAACAGGCAAACACAGCAGATGTCTACCACACACCACAACCACACGGCAGCCGCAGGGGACCTGGTCAGCCACCCATCCAGCCCTACTTGGGGAATCATAGGAGCGTCCTCTTTTTTTTCATTGTGTTTTAGGTGAAAGTTTACAGCTCAAGTTAATTTCTCATACAAGAATTTATACATATATTGTTTTGTGACCTTAGTTGCAATCCTCACAATGTGACAGCACACTCGCCCTTTTGACTTTGTGCTTCCCTGTGTCCATTTGTCCCGTTCCTGTCCCTTCCTGCCTTCTCATCCTGCTTTCGGACAGGAGCTGCCCATTCGGTCTCTTATATCTGATTGAACTAAGAAGCACATTCCTCACGTGTATTATTTTTTGTTTTATAGTCCTGTCTAATCTGAAGAGTGGAATTCGGGAATGGTTTCAGTTCTGGGTTAACAGTGTGTCCAGGGGCCATAGTTTTGGGGGTTCCTTCAGTTTCTGTCAGATCTTCCCACTTGGAGCCAAAGGAGAATGAAGAAAACCAAGCACACAAGGAAAATACTAGTCCAAAGGACTAAAGGACCAACTGAAGCAGACACTCCACCAACCTGAGACCAGAAGAACTAGATGGTGCCCTGCTACCACCAGTGACTGCCCTGACAGAGAACACAACAGATAGTCCCTGACAGAGCAGGAGAAAAATGTAGAACAGAACTCAAATTGACGTAAAAAGAGTGTTCTCTTTTAACACTTTGGAGAAATGTATATTTGACATCAGGAAGAGAGGCCATCCCCTCCTACCTTCTCTGAAGGTCAGTTGTCCCAATTTTTTAATTACTTGGCTACAAATCTCCCTGCTGGAGAAAAAGCCTGAATGGGTACCAAGGCTTCAATACAACCACAAATATTGATCTTTTAAGGGTCCATGCGAATGCAGTGCAAGAACAGGAGCTGTGAGGGTGAAGCTACCAGCCCAGCTTACCTTGGCCTTAGAGCCCAGCGGACAATGGGTCTGCTGGGAGTGGCTAAAGTGTGGTCACCAGGATTCTCCAGACTGTCTCTTTCACTGTTTCTGTCTTTCTACAAACCCAGAGGGTGTGGATTTGTTGTGGGGGAGGGGTGACATTTTTCTTTTTGTTCTCTCTCCCCTCATTTTTTTTTTAGAAATGGAATGTTAAAACAGCCAGCTACAAAGGCAAACTCCCAGGATAACGGTCTTAACGATTTACATAGTGCTAGGGTTGAAGCAAAAAGGCAGTCCTTTTAAATTGTGTGACACAGTTTAAAATAGTGAACTTTGGTTGGCATTAAACCATAGCCTTCTAAAACACAATTATAAAGCACTTAAGATTGTTCCCCAATCAGATTTCTTGATTGGCTGAATGTCCCTAACCCTGTAATCTTTCATCCAGGGGGCCCCCGCCCCACACACCACAGTTAACTGCTTTTTGGACTGTACCACTGAGCTGATTGTCGGGGGCAGCTAATGTTCGTTTTAAGAAATATTACTTTTTGTTGCTTTGGTCCATGTTCCCAAAATGTCAATCCAGGATAATGAAGCCCTTTGTTCCTGCCTAATAATTCTGCTTACCGTGAAGCAGCTGGCGAACAGGATGCTGGTGGTGAGCGCCAGGTCTCTGCCTCCAGCAACTTGCAGACTAACCATGATTTTGTCGTGGGCATCTCTGTGGGCCCACGTGTGAATCATACTATTGCTCTGTTGATTTCTTTACCTGCAAACTGGGGCTGATGGCTGCCCATATGTTATGCCAGCCACACTTAGAGAGTAATGACTTATATTTGGAAATCTGTGAACTAAGAAGATTCAAACTGAATAATCACTTATTTATTCACTCATTTATTCAATTAATGTTTACTGAACACCTAGTTAGTGACAGCTCTATGCTAATCCCTGAGTTTTAGGCCAGGGTTAAATGTCTCAAGGCACTCACTGTCTTATGCAGGCGTCACACTGGTAGACATTACGCACATGTACCGTGCAACCTTACAGTATATGGTGACTACTACTATAGGAGACCCGGGGGCGCAGCGGTGAAGAGCTTGTCTGCTAACTAAAAGGTTGGCAGTTCGAATCTACCAGCTGCTCCTTGGAAACTGTATGGGGCAGTTCTACTCTGTCCTATAGGGTTAGTAGGCGTTGGAATCGTATCAACGGCAATGGGTAGTGGGCTATAGTAATGATATGTCAATGTGCTTAGGGAACACGGAATAGGGAGGAATCAATTCCACAAGGGAGGCTGAGAAAGTGTTACCAAAGACGTCTGTTTGGAAGAGGAGAAGGTCTAGAGAAAGAAGGTCATTCTAGAAGAAGGAATTAAGTAAGGCTTCAGAAGTGTACATGTAGGAGGCAAAGCAATGGGAGGCTGGGAATGGAAACGCAGGTTGCTGTATGTGAAAGGCGCACTCTGCCCAGGCCAGCTGGAGTGCGTGGAGAAAGCAGTGGTGAACAGGCTCCATAAGCTCATGCGATTGTAAAGATGTCAAGCCGTCTGCATCACTACCAGCTCCTGGACAACAAGTGTCTCTCAATTAAAACCTCGGTTTTGCTACCTCCTGGTCGTACAGTGGTTAAGAGCTTGGCTGCTAACTAAAAAGTCAGCAGTTCGAATCCACCAGCCACTCCTTGGAAGCCCTATGGGGCAGTTCTACTCTGTCCTATAGGGTCTCTATGAGTTGGAATCAACTCAACAGCAATGGGTTTTAACCTTGTGTGACCTTGAAACAGTTTCTTAAGCCCTCTGAAATTCAGATTCCTCATCTGTAAACTGTGGAAAATAGCACCTGTCCCAGAAAGCTGTTGTGAAGCATAACTGAGATAATATGTGTAAAGCACTTCCGAATGATGTCTGGAACCTCAGAAGTGCCTGATGAAATGGTAGCTATCATCATCATCATCATTTCTTTGTTATTCTTTACTACAGACATTACTACAGCAAAATATGTGTTAGTAACTGTAATGGATTGAGCCGTGTCCCCAAAAAATATGTGTCATAAATCCTAACTTCTATGCCTGTGGTTATAATTCCATTTGGGAATGGTTTGTCTTTGTTATATTAATGAGAAAGGATTAGTATAGGGTATATCTTGAGTCAATCTCTTTTGAGATATGAAAGATACTAAATGCAAGCTAGTAAGTAGAGATGGGGGAAGAGAGATGCCAGCCACATGAACGTTGCCCAGAAGCAGAAGCTCAGAAGACATAAGCATGTTCCCCCAGAGCTGAAAGAGAGAGAGAGAAAGCCTTTCCCTAGAGCCGGCACCCTTAGTCTTCTAAACCGTGAGAAAATAAACTTCTGTTTGTTAAACCACCCACTTGTGGTATTTCTGTTACCATAGCACTAGATAACTAAGACTGTAACATATTGCCCGGGTCTATCTTGAGGTCTATTGTATTTAGGCATAAATCAGCATAAAAAATATCAGTGCTACAAGGTGTTGGATACTCTCACAGGTGTTATACCAGATTATGTGTTCACACAATGACGAGTATCTATTAATATGTATCTGCTCATATGAAGATCTATTTAAGTAGTATTTTTGTGTGCAGAGAGAAACATATCAGGAAAGACTATGTACCAGACAGGGTCTGAGCAGGAAAATAGAACTCCTTTAAATACTCAAAATAGAGGGATACTGGATGTTTTAAAGTCAGGAAAGGTATGTGTCAGGGTTGTATCCTCTCACCATACTTATTCAATCTGTGTGCTGAGCAAATAATCCGAGAAGCTGGACTATATGAAGAAGAACGGGGCTTCAGGAGTGGACGAAGACTTATTAACCATCTGAGATATGCAGATGACACAACCTTGTGTCATCTAAAAGTGAAGAGGACTTGAAGTACTTACTGATGAAGATCAAAGACTATAGCCTTCAGTATGGATTACACCTCAACATAAAGAAAACAAAAATCCTCACAACTGGACCAATAAGCAACATCATGATACAATGAAAAAATATCTAAGCTGTAAAAGATTTGATTTTACTTGGATCCACAATTAATGCCCATGGAAGCTGAAGTCAAGAAATTCAACAACATATCGCACTGGGCAAATCTGCTGCAAAAGATCTCTTTAAAGTGTTAAAAGCAAAGATGTCACTTTGAGAACTAAGGTGCGCCTGACCCAAGCTATGGTATTTTCAATTGCCTCATATACATGTGAAAGCTGGACAGTGAATAAGGAAGAACAAAGAACTGACCCCTTTGAATTATGGTGTTAGTGAAGAATACTGAATATACTATGGACTGCCAGAAGAATGAACACATCTGTCTTGGAAGAAGTACAGCCAGAATGCTCCTTCGAAGTGAGGATGGTGAGACTTTGTCTCACGTACTTTGGACATGTTATCAGGAGGGACTAGTCCCTGAAGAAGAACATTATGCTTGGTAGAGGGTCAGTGAAAAAGAGGAAGACCCTCAATGAGATGGAGTGAGACAGTGGCTGCAACAATGGGCTCAAGCGTAACAACGATTGTGAGAATGGTGCACGACTGGGCAGTGTTTCGTTCTGTTGTACATGGGGTTGCTTTGAGTCAGAACCAGCTCAGCAGCACCTAACAACGACATCATGTAGGTAAAGGAAGAGCTAGAATCGAAAAGGGGCTGGTGAGGCACCAGCAGGCAGCTCTGCCACCTGTAGGCTCTGAGAGCAAGAGCAGGAGATGGGGTGATGGGA
The DNA here is from genome assembly GCF_000243295.1 of Trichechus manatus latirostris. Taxonomy (NCBI): domain Eukaryota; kingdom Metazoa; phylum Chordata; class Mammalia; order Sirenia; family Trichechidae; genus Trichechus; species Trichechus manatus. Next base: position 9,196,732 of record NW_004444038.1, read on the forward strand.
GCCCAGGGTTGGGGTTACCAAGCAGGGTGACTAGCTGAGGGAGCTGGAACACAGCCTCTGCCAGAAATGCTGCCCAGGACACAGACAGTGGGGGAGAAATACCCTGGCTTATCCTTCTGTTGCCTTCCTGTTGGCCACACCCAGCCAGAAGCCAGAGGCAAAGGAGCCTGGGAAACAGCCACAGCTGCCAGCCCCTCGGTGAGACAGAGCAGAGGAAGGCAAGGGATGGATGCAAGGGTGAAGAGAGTCCAGGAGAGACACAATTCAAAGGATTTTCACACTGGACATTTACTTTGGAGATGACCTTTCTCAATCTCTTTACATTGTACCTGAGGACGCCGAGCCTCTGGACTCTTAAATGATTTCCCCACAGTCACAGAATTGGTTAATAATTAGACACACCCACGCACACAGGTACGTGCCCAAACACTCACAAAACACATGACACTCAAATGCATTAAGCTGTTAGCTGACAGGGTACATAGGGGCCTTTGCCCTGATCCTGTAGAAGGCTCTGTGGCAGTCAGATGGGCACAGGCAGTCCTTGTACCCCCTTTCAAATCCCACCTGTGCCACTTCTTGAAGCCCCTGAGCAAGTTAATTTAAGTGCTTGCCTCACTTTTCTCATGTGTATAATGGGGCTATTCATAGTGCCTACCTCATAGTACATTTGTGTAAACCCAAAAAACCCATTGCAGTTGAGTCGATTCCGACTCAGTGACCCTACAGAACAGGTTAGAACTGCCCCATAGGGTTTCCAAGGAGCAGCTGGTGGATTCAAACTGCTGACCTTTTGGTTAGCAGCCGAGTTCTTAACCACTGCGCCACTAGGGCTCCATATATTTGTGCAAAGCACTCAGCAAAGTGCCTTGCACACAGTGAGCCACAAATTGGGCAAATTTTTTATGATTACTCTTTCTCAACACTCACCCCCAGTCCTTCATAAACCTCACAAACAGCCTACTGAGGTCACCCTGGTGGAGAGATGAGCAGCCTCAGTATTTGCCTTGTCCTCCTCTGCACCCTAGCTCAACCCCAACCTTGCCCTCCTCCACACCCTAGATCAACCCAAACCTTGCCCTCCTCCACACCCTAGATCAACCCAAACCTTGTTCTCCTCTGCACCCTAGCTCAACACCAACTTTGCCCTCCTCCACACCCTAGAACAACCCCAACCTTGTCCTCCTCCACACCCCAGCTCAACCCCAACTTTGCCCTCCTCTGCACCCTAGCTCAACCCCAACCTTGTCCTCCTCTGCACCCTAGCTAAACCCCAACCTTGCCCTCCTCCATACCCTATATCAACCCCAAACTTGCCCTCCTCCACACCCTAGATCAACCCCAACCTTGCCCTCCTCTGCACCCTAGCTCAACCTCAACCTTGCCCTCCTCTACACCCTAGATCAACCCCAACCTTGTCTTCCTCCACACCCTAGCTCAACCCCAACCTTGCCCTCCTCTGTACCCTAGCTCAACCCCAACCTTGCAATGCTTAAGAGAGGCTGAAGTATGAGTCCAGTGCACAGACCTATATCACTATGCCAATCTGAGGGCCCCCGAATTTCACCTGTACACTGCTCTCTGTAATTACTATACACATCGACCTGCCCACTGAGTGAAATTTATATCCCATTTTAAACATGTTACAATATGTCAAGGCCTGGAGGTAAAATCACTTTCTTAAAAATTTCTAAATGTTTAAAACTTAAACTAGAAGACACCCTGGGTAATTTTGAATGTGTGTTGCCACAGTGAAATAATTGTCTTCCATCATCTGTTTATTCTGGTCATGCATTAAAGGCACTGTGCAATCCCAATGGGTACTGACTTCAGAATGGCTTCAGAATCCTCCACTGCGCTCTCCTGGCGTCTGGTATTCTAACTTCAGTTCTAAGCGTGTGAACGTGAAGAGATTTGTTCCCTGACAGCTTCACCTCGTTAACATTAGCTGCACTGTGCATCATAATGGAGGCGTACACTTACGACTCTCAGTTGGAAGCATTTTTTCCCCGTGCCTTGACATACGATTTTCGGTGCCATGTTTCTGCATGCTAATGTCTAGATATTGCAAAAATACAGTATAAACCAAAATTACATGCCTCTGCACACAAAATCCCAGCAAGCGCAATTTTGTGTCAATGTCTAATAGGTATACAGGGAAAATTTTCCAGAAAAGGTTGACATTCTTTGTTACTGCTCTGGAGGAACTACTATGATGTTGGAGAAGGAAGGAAAATAGTGTATCAGGATCTGTGAACCTGATAAACACCAGACCACATCTGGAATTTAATCTGTTGGTGTCATTTGGGGCCATCAGTAGGCTGGAGGTGGAATGGTCTGTGGGTAGTGAGGCACTGGGAGGTATAATCCTCCCTCTGCAGCACGTGAGGTCTTAGTAAATCCGGTTATTGTGTGCTTGCTTTTTGTAAAATAAAGCAGTGGAGGAAGTAACCATTTTAAAGCACAGCCTGTATTTTGAACACCTATACAGTGGATAAAGAACTGGACCAGGGGTTCAGGAGCCCAGGATTCTAGACCTAACTTTGCTCTTAACTCAGAGTAGAGCCTGGGCAAGTCATTGACCATCCTGGACTCTCAGTTCTCAATGACAGAAATCGGAACAGATCAATGCTATGCAGACTACGTAGCAGCCTGAAGTCATTTTAGTAAGTGGCAACCAGAATTGGGGACAAAATAAAATTTAAATTTAATTAAAAAAAATTTTGAGACAGAATACATTGGAATTGAACATCACTATGCATCGCACATCAAGTACCAATTTAGGAAACTTTGTTGGGTTGTGGTTGTGTGTGTGTGTGTACGTGTGTGTGTGTGTTACTGGATTTTCCTCGAAAATACTTTTCTTATTGTGTGTTACGGTCAAAAAAGGTGAAATATACTAGACAAGATACTAAATGCCGGCTTATGTCTTCAGCAGAAAACAGCATTTAGAAGCCAGTGATTTCTAAATCAATTTGTAGTTCCATCCAGACCGGGTCCAGACATGGTAGCACTGACGAACTCCATGGGATTGCAAATATCTGGGACAAGCATCCCGTCTAGTTGGAACTTTTGTCAACAGTACTCCATCAGTACCCAGCAGTCTCTGGGTTTGTGGAGTCAAGGACTTCCACTGCAGAGTGGCTACAGCTACCCTGTTACTGACCCCTAAGAGAGTTGGGTGTGTCACTCAAAGAAATACTATGACTGTCCAGCTTGATATTCTCATCTTACAATGAAGCTGCAGCATTTGTGAGTGTCCCTGGAGGTCCCTGTTAGCCCGGAAGATGAACATTCATTCAATCGTCCTTCAACAAAGAGTGAGCACAAACTCAATGCATGCACTCTTCCAAATGCTGTGATACAGAGAAAACAAATTAGGCCAAGTCTCTACCCACAGTCCTACTTCCAGTAGGTAGAGTCAGATAATAATTTTTTTTAAAAATTAGATAATAATTAAGACATTGCAGGGAGTTGTAAGTGGGTGAAGGAATAGAGTGGCTAACTTGACTATTAAAGATTATATGGTCTTAGAAGGTGTCATTCAAGCTGATTTGTATGACACAACAGAGCCAAGCATGCAAAGTTCAGGCAGAAGGAGATTTTAAAGAGAAGCCAGTACTAAAGGTAGGAGGTGGCAATGAACGTGGAATGGTATGGGTCAGTGTGGTTGGGGCATAGGGTGTGTGACATAGGATGAAATTAGAGAGCTATAGAGCTGTGTAAGCCTGGGTGAAGAGTTTGTATTTTAGTCTAAGAAGGATGAGAAATCACTGAAATGTTTTAAGCTGAGAAGTCAGGAGATAAGGTTTATATTTTTAAAAGATCATTCTGGATGTGGCAAATGAATTGTGTGTGGACAACAGTGGGTGCAGATCAACCACTTAGTGGACTCTGAGCATATTGTCAAGGGGTTTAACTGAGGAGGTGGCCCGTAAGACCCAGTGCCATCACGCTGATTCCTCACGGTGACCCTATTGGACAGAGTAGAACTGCCCCATAGGGTCTCCAAGGCTGTAATCTTTATGGAAGCAGACTGCCACATCTTTCTCCAGTGGAGTGGCTGGTGGGTTCAAACCATCAACTTTTCAGTTAGCATCTGAGCACTTAACAACTGTGCCACTAGGGCTCCTTGAAGAGGTGTCCGTGGAGATGAAAAGAAGTGAGCATATTTGGGTGTAATATACTTTGGATGTAGGGTTTATTGGATATGCTGATATATTAAATGTGGTAGAGAGGAAAGAGAGACATAAAGGGTAACTTCTGGATTTGGGGCTAGAACAACAGGGATGATGGTGGTGTCAGTCACTGGGATGAGAAAGACTAGAGGATAGAAGGCTTTTCTAGGGGTAAAAGGGGGAATAAAGAGTTCTGCTTTGGATGTATTAAGTTTGAGATGCCTACCAGAGATAAATAGAGAGAACATGTAGGTAACTGATAACGAGCCCAGAGTTCCGGAGGAGAAGCCAGTTGCAGACAATTGTGGTGCTAACTCTAGGAAACGTTACCTTGAACAAACGGTCAGTAGCCTTTTAGAGTTGGCACCTCTTTTGACCAGCACATCAAAGACCTTGGCCAGAGATATTGAACCCAACTTCTCTTTTCCTGGATCCAGGACTCATAACTGACCCTCACACATTTCTCCATGTTAATAGATCAAATAAGTGAGTGCCACAGAAAGTCACGCGTATTAGACCTTGTATTAGACCATAAAGGAAAATGGCAGTGGGGTCGAATGCTAAGAGAGGGGGGAAGGGGACAAGGAGAAAGGATCAACCACTAATAAGGCATCATTATCTAATCCTGGAAAAGTTATCCCAGATTTGATGCCATATCCCTACAAGTTTCAAATGTCCAAAGATACGACCAAAAGTCCCAGAGTTCTTCGGAACTAGTCGGCTGGACTATCTAAAGTGTTCTATCTATGCTCATAAGGTTTATACACTTACTCATCTCTACCCGCCCAGGACCAGTCTCAAACTGACTCTCCCTGAGAAGACAAATAGGACTGGTCACCTGAAAAACAAGCTTTCCCTTCTCTACTCTGTGCAAGGGGAAGAAAAGCTTCCCAAATCGGAAATTCTGTGATAAGCTATTCCCGTGCCTTCCTTGATTTCCACAAATCTCTGGGTTCCTTGAACTTGAATGAGATTCTGCGCCCTCAGAATGATTCTCTGCTTAGTAACGAACGAAGTAGCAAATCACCTGCTTCAGGATAAAAACTGTTTTAGAAAACTCTGTCTTCTCACATAGTTCCCTGAAACCATCCAGCGAATGGTTATCTCGACAGTTCTGGGCACTCTGTGAAAAAATTACAGGGTTCAGGCTGTCTATCCAGCAGCAAAATTGGAATGAATGAAAATCTGAAAGTGCTTTATAATGGACTTAACAGAGTTTTCTGTGAGAATGCACAGGGCTCTGTATTTTCAGAGCTTCCTAAAGACGTGTTAAAACCTTTGCCACATGAGTGATGCCATTTTCTTTTTCATAAATGTATGAATACTGTGAAAGATACTTACCCTTAGCCTAAAAACAAATACAGTAATTTCTCTGATCCTCTCATTCTGTTCTTGTTAAATATATTAGTTTACCCTAACAATAAACAATAAGATAGAAGGAGTCAGCTTAACTTAAAAACAGTATTGAAACTACTTCTGAAATCTGGGGATTTTCAGGAGGAAGAGTTGGGGCTCTTTCAAGTGAGGGGTCATGAAAATTTTGAGACACTATCTCTATATTTCTATAGCTAAAAATTAAGTTTAGTTTCATAAAATTCAACATTCCAGAATACCTGTAATTACGGTTCTCACTCCACCCCTCGGACTGTAGTGACCGAAGGAGGATTGTAAAATCGAGGCCATCGTGCCGTGAGCAGAAAGTTGTGGTTTGCCATTAGGGAGTTGTTCGGTTTGAAGCAGTATCTCACATCAACTCTGTAATATCTGCGAGGGGATTCGGGCTGACAGTGGACAACTGACTGGTATCCTTTTAAATAGTGGCGCAGTGGTTAAGTGCTACAGCTGCTGACCAAAAGGTTGGCAGTTCGAATCCCCCCGCCACTCCTCAGAAACCCTATGGGGCAGTTCTACTCTGTCCTATAGGGTCACTAGGAGTCAGAATTGACTTGACAGCAATGGGTTTGGTTTTGGTTTACATCTGTTTAAACAGATATAAAAATACCCTCCCCCCTCAAAATCCAAGTCTATATTTTAAGAACTATTTTGCTTAAACTGCAAATTTGATGGAAACCAAGGCTTCGTTTGAAGAATAAGACAAAGACGGCAATTTTAATGCAAGTATTTAGTCCCATCCTCTTTTTTTTTTTAACTGTACTTTCGATGAAGGTTTCCAGAACAAGCAGTTTCTCATTAAACAGTTAGTAGACTATTGTTTCATGACGTTGGTTAACAACCCCACGGCACGTCAACACTCCCTTCTCGACCTTGGGTTCCCTATTACCAGCTTTCCTGTCCCCTCCTGCCCTCTAGTCCTTGTCCCTGGGCTGTTGTGCCCCATTAGTCTCGTTTTGTTTTATAAGCCTGTCTAATCTTTGGCTGAAGGGTGAACCTTGGGAGTGACTTCATTACTGAGCTAAAAGGGTGTCCGGGTGCCATACTCTCGTGGTTTCTCCAGTCTCCGTCAGGCCAGTAAGTCTAGTGTTTTTTTGTAAGTTAGAATTTTGTCCTACATTTTTCTCCAGCTCTGTATGGGACCTTCTATTGTAAGCCCTGTCAGAGCAGTCCGTGGTAGTAGCTGGGCACCATTTAGTTGTACTGGGCTCAGTCTGCTGGAGGCGGTGGTAGTTGTGGTCCATTAGTCCTTTGGAAGTCCCACCCTCTTTTAAATTCCAAATAGAAAAGGAAAAGTTCTGTTACAAAATGGGAAATCAGAATGGTGCTGTACTAGCTGCTGGACGATTGGAAACACAGAAAGAGGCTGGTGTTACTTACAGATGCAGTGATTTAATCAAAGGGCATTTGTTTAGAGGGTTGGTGATCGGACAATTCTTCTGGATCCCCCACCCCTACTGGGGGCCTCATCCTCAGGAGTCAGGGTGCCCACACCATGATGTGCCTGGGATCTGCTGGAAGCATAAGTTGCTTATCAGGGAAGGAGTATGGAGTTCTCCAAGCGAGGCTCCAGGGGACAGCTGCCTCTGCTGCAGATGATCCAGAAGTTTCTTAAAAGCTAATTTTATAAACTTAATTTAAATAAAGCCTGGGTAAACTTGGTTTCTGCTCTAGAATCTTAGCCAATATTGTATCTTATCAAGTATGCAATGTATATTTGGGTAAATACATGCTTCTGATATTTTGCTTGATACATAGTAACAGTGCAAGATAATATGAACAACACAGGTAATGCCTTCCAAAAATCTATATAAAAAGGCATTTCATTTCCCAAATTCTGCCGTGATGGGTAAATCAAAATTGAGTCTTTCTCTACAGATCCCACCAATGTGTGTGAAGCCTGGAGGATTTCCCGAAGAGATGATACAGGAAAGAAAGATGTAGTGAGAAGCACTGATCGAGCCCCCGGGGACCGGAGTGAGGGCGAGGAACCATGTTTCTGTCATACTGACCACCAAATCCCAAAGCCACCTGCAGTTCTGAAGGGGGAGGAAGGTCTACCTGCAAGCCCACTGCCACTCACTTTACCAGGAGGGCACTCACGCTGGTTTCAGGAAAGAATTTTTCAGTGGAAGTGGTTCCCAGAGAGTCAAGTAAAATGATAAAAGACATACCCTGGTTAAGTTGCTAATATCCTAGATAAGAAGAAAAAAGTTAAAGCTGCAATAAAAAGAGGGAAATACTTTTAAATGTATATGTTATCTATAAAGAAAATGTATTCAGGCTGGTATCTGATTTTTAAACTGCAAAACTGAATGCAAAATAACAATAAAGCAATATTTACAGAGTTTTAAGGTAAAAAAAAAACCCATTGCCGTTGAGTCAATTCTGACTCATAGCAACCCTATAGGACAGAGTAGAACTGCCATTAAGGTTTCCAAGGATCAGCTGGTGGACTCAAACTGTTGACCTTTTTGGTTAGCAGCTGAACTCTTAATTATATGATTAGTCAATCATGGTTCAAATGTAAGGGCAAACACAAGATGTATTTGAATGTGCAAGAAACAATAAACTTTTTCCAAAAGAGTTATTCAAGGAGGCATTCAGACAAAGAAAGGTGACTTAGTATAAAACAAACTTAACATATATTGAAAAAATGTTATAGTGAAAAAAAAACCAGCAAAATCTATAGTCAAGTCTAAATACCTATCAATGGTGTAGTAGTGAAGCTTAATGAATTAAGAAAAAGATTCTTTAAAGAGATGTGATGAAGAAAAACTAATGATCTGAACTTTACATCATTTCCACAAAATTAGAGATGATGAGGAAGAGAAATTTTACTAGAATTATCATCTTATTCAAGTGCAATCACAGATATTGCCATTTATTCTTGACAATGATAAAAGTATAGGTCCAAATTTTTGTTTAAAATAAGAAAATAGCCATTAATCGAAGGTAAACAGCTAAAAAATTTCCAGATGCTTAAAGGCTAAAAGAGGTAAAAGAAAATATCACTAGAAGGGAATTGGCAGAAACAGAGTGGAATTTAAAAAGATAAGAAAGATAATAAACAAAAACATAAATAAAATGACAGGAGTATGTTTAAACATTTCAGTTACTATATGAGTGGGCTAGTTCCCTAATTAAAATGGACTTCATGTCTAAAAGCAATAAATAAAGTCAGCATAGAAGGCATACTATTAATAAACCTTTATACACCAACTAAACCCTGGTGGCACAGTGGTTAAGAGCTACAGCTGTTAAACAAAATGTCGGCAGTTCGAATCCACCAGCTGCTCCCTGGAAACCCTATGGGGCAGTTCTACTCTGTCCTATAGGGTCACCAATGAGTCAGAATCGACTTTATGGCAGTGGGTTTGGTTTGTTTTTTTATACACCAAATAGCAAACACTGACATATACAAAACAAATGTTGTTAAACATATAAAAATTTGACAAAACCACTGTCAGAGTAAAAGAATGTAACACATTTCTCTCAACATTTAACTACTAGGCTAAAAAATTATACATAACACTTCTTAAAAATACATTTTAAAATTTGATTTCAGAGGATAGTATCCATGTATGTGTTTTCCATCTTCTGAAGTTCGGTTTGGGTCTTTTGGAATCTCTTCCATGTCTTAACAACTCAATCTTTCCTCTAACTTCTTTTACTTATGAAATACAGTTATAAGAACCGTTTTTTACCAATTGTAACATCTGTGCCAGTTAACAGTCAGTTTCAATTGTTCGATTTTTCTCCTCTTTATGGGTTGTATTTTCCTGTTTCTTGAATGCCTGGTGATTTTTTATTATATGCCAAACATTGTGAATTTTACTTTCTTGGGTGCTAGATAATTTTTATTACTATAAATATTCTTAAGCTTATGAAGTATTTTCATAAGCCACGCTATGCTAATTTTTTACAGCAACATGTAAAGAAAATTGGCACAGCAGCATTTATAAAAATAACTCAAGTGGAGAGGGCGTGGTTGGCAAACAAATGAAGAAGGTGTGTGTTATTTGCATAAAAATATGATATATTACTTTAAAAAAATTCATTGCTGATGATTCTTTCTCATAGCAACCCTATAGGACACAGTAGAACTGCCTCATAGGGCTTCCAAGGAGGAGCTGGTGGATTTGAACTGCTGAACTTTTAGTTAGCAGCCGAGCTCTTAACCACTGCACCAGCAGGGCTCTGTATATTACCTAGTTAACCTTAATAACAGTTTTGTTTTTTCTTTCTAATCTTATATCTTTTACATTTTCTTGTCTTATTATGCTAGCTAGAAGTGCAGATTCAATGCTGAATAGAAATGGTGGTAAACGGCATTTTGGACTTGGTCTTGATTTTATAGGATTTTTTTTTACTGTGTTTTAGGTGAAAGTTTACAGCAAAAATTAGTTTTTCATTCAAAATTTTTATACACTAGTTGCTTTGTGACATTAATTGCGATTCCTGCAAGGTGTCAGCACTCTTCCCCTTTCACTTTCCACCCTGGGTTCTCAGTGTCCATTCATGCAGTTTTCCTGTCTTTTTGCCTTCTTGTCTTTGCTTTTGGGCAGGTATTGCCCATTTGTTCTCGTAGACTTGATTGAACTAAGAAGATCGTTCCTCACATGTGTTATTGTTTGTTTTATAGGCCTGTCTAATCTTTGGCCGGAAGGGACTCTGGGAGTGGCTTCAGCTCTGAGTTAGCAGAGTATCTGCAGGCCATAGTCTTGGGGGTTCCTCCAGTCACCATCAGACCAGTAAGTCTGGACTTTTTATGTGAATTTGAATTTTTGTCTACGTTTTTCTCCGCTCTGCCTAGGACCCTCTATTGTGATCCTGTCAGAACAGTAGAAATACCATATGATCCAGCAATCCCACTCCTAGGAATATATCCTAGAGAAATAAGATCCATCACACAAATAGACATATGCACACCCATGTTCACTGCAGCATTGTTCACAATAGCAAAAAGATGGAATAACCTAAGTGCCTATCATCAGATGAATGGATAAACAAACTATGGTACATACACACAATGGACTACTAAGCAACGGTAAAGAACAATGATGAATCTGAGTAACATCTCACAACATGGATGAATCTGGACAGCATTATGCTGAGTAAAATAAGTCAATCACAAAAGGACAAATATCGTATGAGACCACTATTATAAAAACCCAAGAAAAGGTTTACACACAGAAAAAACAATTTTTGATGTTTACGGGGGAGAGGAGGGGTGGAGAGGGGAAATCATTAACTAGACTGTAGACAAGTGTTAATTTTGGTGAAGGGAAAGACAATACACAATACAGGGGAAATCAGCACAACTTGACCAAGGCAAACTCATAGAAGCTTCCTAGACACATCCAAACACCTTGAGGGACTGAGTTACTGGGGCTGACGGCTAGGGACCATGGTCTTGGAGGACATCTAGGTCAATTGGCACAACCTAGTTCGTAAAGAAAATGTTCTACATCCTACTCTGGTGAGTAGCATCTGGGGTCTTAAAAGCTTGTGAGTGGCCATCTAACATACATCTATTTGTCCTAGCGCTTTTAGAATGAAGGAAACCAAAGACATATGGAAAATATTAGTCCAAAGGACTAATGGACCACATGAACCACAGCCTCCACCAGCCTGGACCCAGAAGAACCAGATGGTGCCCTCCTACCATCACCAACTGCTCTGATAGGACTTTTTTTAATGTTTTATTATTGACAATGAAATTTGCTGTACTTTTGTTTTTGTTTTTTTTTTTTGCTTTTGTTTTTTTTTGCTTTTGTTGCTGTTTTTAGAGATTTAGCAGTTTAAGAAAATTTCCTTCCATTTCTGTTTTTCACAATATTTTGTCATCAATAGTGCATATTGAATTTTATCAAACGCTTTTCTGTGAGTTTTGAGATGATCGAATAGTTGCTATCCTTTAGTTCATAAGGGTGGTAAATGACATGACTCAGATTTGCTAATGCTGAACCAACTTCAAATAAACTCAACCTGAATGAACTATCTCATCTATTTAATGTATCACTGTGTCCAGTTTGCTAATTTTTGGTTAGGATTTGTACACTTATGCTCATGAGTGAAGTTTGCCTGTAATTATCAGAAGTTGTATATTTTCACAGGCATCAAAGTGTTCATTGACTCTATTAATACTTCTAAAGTCCAACTCATTTAAAAACATGTGGTTTTCCTTTTCTTCAACACAGGAATGTCACCAGTATCTTTTGCTTAGGAGTCACATGGGCTTTTTTTCACCCTCCCATGGAATGGGTGAAGAAAAACGGAAAGTGAGAGTTAGAAAGTGGTGGGGTGGCAAGGGCAGGGATAGAAGATCAAGGCCGTGTGTGTGCCTTTATCTCGTAAGAAAGAGATGGTGCTGGATGGAGTTTAATCACTCTGTAAGGGGCAAGATGCAGGAAAAAACGTGGGGTGAGGGGTCCCCATGACAAACCCAGACGGAAATAAGCCAGGCGAAGACAGCATTCTGTTTGCTTGGTCTGCCTCCTCTGGGCACCAAAAGCTTGACGCAATAAATCAAGTGAGGTTCAAATTCCTCTTTATAATGATGTCCGTGGGGGATCTTTAACTTAGAGTTTGGCGCAAAGAACCCAAACTCCATGTAATAAAAATCACGCACGCTTTTCATTACAGTTGCTGAAGCATAATATACAATCAACTATAAACGCTACACTGTGAGGTTCTGATTTCAGCCGTCAGTTCCAACCTCGCTTTCTCATAGGATGTCTAGGGAATTGTCTCTTTTCTGGTCGGGTCCAGATTTCTTATCTTGCCCTGTGCAGATCCTCTTGATCCTCCTCTGTGTCCCACACTAATCTAGTCTTAAGCGGGTGTGTTCAGGGATATTGCTTCCCTGTGTTAGGGACCTTGTTGCTATCTGCTTAAAATTCTTGGCCTCTGTATCTGCAATTACGCAAAGTTCGCATTAAGTACCACATCTCTATCAATTACTAAGAGGCTTTGCTTGCTTCTAATAAGTTCTGCGAAATGGAAAATGTTTCGTATTGAATTCGGGTGGATCCACAGCTTTCTCTTTTTCTTTGATTCCTCTGTGCTTTCTGGTGAACAGTTTATGTATAGTGATAATAATAATAAGAGCAGTTAAAATTTATCTAATCTCATTACATGCTGGACTCTGTACTAAGAACCTTATGTACATAATCTCTAATTTTCACAACCTGGTAACACTTAACAGATGAGAAAATTCAACTTCCAGAGCTTGCCAAAGTCACAGCTGAACAAAAGTCCCACACCACAACAGTTCCTGTATGGCACTGCGCTCATACACCCTCTCATCCCTGCAGCAGCCCAGGGGCTTGGCCTTTAAACCATTTCACACCCACTGTCACTGTGAGCCCTGGTGGCACAGTGGTTAAAGTGATCGACTGCTAGCCAGAAGGTCAGTGGTTCAAAACCACCAGCAGCTCCATGGGAGAAAGATGTGGCAGTCTGCTTCTGAAGAGATTTACAGGCTTGGAAACCCTATGGGATCACTATGAGCTGGAATCAACTCGATGGCAGTGGGTGTGGGTCACCCTGAAGTGAAAGAAAGGCAGTAGGTAGGGAAAACCTAGTGAATGTAGCAGAGAAGAGATGCTGGAAAAGTGACTAGCAAAACAATCCATGCTAACTGGCTGACACTCCAGAATACTGAATGAATGAGGGCATAGTTTCCAAACTGTGATCCATCAAACTCCAGGTGTCTGTGGTCTTCTAGAAACTGTAGCGGGTAGGGGTCTGCATCAGCTACAGTGGTTCTTTCTTTATCTCCTTCTGCACTGCTCTTCTAACTCCACCTGGAGATAGAGTTGGCAGGGTGGGGTGGTTGAGTCATAGGAGGTGCCTGGAATAGAGATTCTGACACACACTTGTGTGCAGGTGGCTGGATTGAGAGCACCCTCAGGAACGTTGTTGCTGGTGTTCGATGTGACTCACAGGCTGAAAACCACTGAATTTGAAAAAAGGAAGAAATATGACTGTTCCTATGTCCTAAGTATTTGTAAGTTTAGTATTCATAACTTTTCAAAATTTTTAAATACATTTCCAGCACTAAGTAATGAAAATGCACATTCCATTGAACATAGCAAGAAATAAGATAAAGAGTTTTTTCCTGGCAGAAAGGTACATGGAGCCGTTTATCCGGGTTAATAGTTCAGACCCATTTCCAGCTGCAGTACTTCCTAGTTTGCCCATCTAGCCAGCCACTCACAGCCCAGAGCACACGAAAGCCTGTCAATTAGCAGTAAGCCTATCCCTCATGAACACAGACAGGAACTGTGATCATGTCCTAGTAAGATCAAGGATTAGCAGATGAGCACGGCCCCAGATTGCAGACGCTGTTTAAGCTCCACAGGCCAACAAGCGAGGGTAGTTGTATTATTTTTCTGGCCGAATAGGGAGAACAGACTCTCACTGCCTACAGAGGCTCACATTTTACCTTGGCTCGTCTGTCAATTACATCAGTTAAACTGAACACTGATTTTATCATGCTGCCCTGATCCAATACCATCAAGTCAACATTCACATACTACCGCTCTTAATACCCTACCAACTGGCTGCTACTCTGCTAGATGCATTTTCTGACCATCCCCCGCCTAGAAGACTGGATTTTTTCCAAACAATCCAGACAGTGCCTTAAATGGGCGCCTGACTGAAAGCAGGTTGAATGGAGGCAATGGCTTCATTCACTCTTCTTCCACCTGGAACTGATTCTAAAACAACTCTTCTTCATCCCAACCCTACTTCCTGCCACACTGTACTGGTGTAATATTGGAGGGTAATAGAATACAGTATTAGGAAAATTAGCATCTATTATTAATTACTTTGCTTGCTGTGAGTAGCCTTGAAATTTTTTTAAATGATTTATTTTTGTTGATGAAGGAGCCCTGGTGGTGCAGTGGTTAAAGTGCTCAGCCGCTAACCAAAAGGTTAGTGGTTTGAACCCACCAGCCACTCCATGGAAGAAAGACGTAGCAGTCTGCTTTTGTAAAGATTTACAGCCTTGACTGCTCTGACCGGGATCACAACAGTGGGTCCCAGACAGAGCTGGAGAAAAGTGTAGGACAAAATTCTAACTCACAAGAAAAGACCAGACTTACTGGCCTGACAGAGATTGGAGAAACCCTGAGAGTATGGCCCCCGGATACCCTTTTAGCTCAGTAATGAAGTCATTCCTGAGGTTCACCCTTCAGCCAAA